>NW_027069691.1:585611-727084 GCF_002906115.3 Quercus suber | reverse complement strand
TTAGCAATATTTGTGACTTACACCCATTGAAGGGATATTGTCATTTTGGCTTTATTAGTAACTTACATCCGTCTAGGCGGAATCTTGTTACTTAGCCAATTTTTTGTGACTTACAACCATTGAAGGGATATTGTATTTTTGGCTTCGCTAGTAACTTACATTCGTCTGCACAGAATCTTGTTACTTAACCAATTTTTTGTAACTTACACCATTGAAGGGATATTGTCATTTTTGGCTTCGTTAGTAACTTGCATCCGTCTAGGTGGAATCTTGTTACTTAGCCTAAAAAGGGGGGGGTGGGGGGGGGGGGGGGCTCGCTGGTGTAATCATCTCCCAAGGCCCCCATGGTATATTCTCACTTAGGTTTTTTGGTAAGCCCATTTTAAATTTGACTATAAAATTATCAGGGCTAATCTATCCAGATTATCCTTTATTTTAAACTCTTAAGTGTTGGTAAGTCAAATCACATACCAAAAAAACCTAGATTAAGATTAATCAAAGATATTACTTAAAATGAGAATCTCTATGGTTTTTGAATACTTAAACTTTAAAAAATAAAATTACAAATATAAGTTCCCCAATCATATCATAAGGATTGAGACTTTCCTGCGTTTCATGCGAGATTGCGACTAGTAAACATGAACATTCTACCAAACAACAAACAACTATCTTTACTATTGGAAGGTAATCTCATCTTTAATACAGAATGCTGCTCAGTAATTAAGGAGCATCACACTTCAATCCAAAAGTTGCAGCCGGGAAGGATGACATTCACAAGCTCTTCGTTCAACTTCTCAGTAAGAGATGGCATATTTCTTATTCCTTCTGGCATGACACTTAATTTGTTGGACACAATAAGAATGTTGTCACGAATTTTTGCAAATATTTTGATGTTGTCTTGGACTTTACTAGGCTCCATATTTTTGGAGATCTGCATGAAGCCCTTCATGTTTTCCTCCAAAAGCTTTCCAGCAAGACCACCAATTTTGTTACACAAGAGCTTATCCTGATCAGCCTTAGTCAAAAGACTTTTGGGCCAGCTTGTTGTTGAAGCAGAAACAATGGCCTTCTTCATCTTATTCTTCGACTGGCATCGAAAAGCCACATCTCGTATTGTCTTCCTTAGTAATAGCTCTTGAATCTTTGCATATTGCTTTAACATGGGCAAAGAAGCGTACCTTACAAGCCCTTTTTCAAGGATTGAATCCTCATATTCAGTCCACTCTGTATTTGTCACGCCTTGCTTGTAATTCAAGCACTTTGGGTTCGCCTGGGTCGCAGTTACTGCTTTGGAAGAAGAAGCCATTCGTCTGGAGCCGAAAGCCTAACTTTAAGGATGAAAAGACATTGATGGGGAAATGATGTAGGACAAAATATTCTAATTAATTTCTGTAATCTTTTATATTTGGTATTTTTATGTAATTTTCATTATTTTAGGTTTAGGGCATTTACTTCCTTGTTTTTAGGTATTTTTAATGTTGTTTAGTCAAATTAGGGTTTTATATGCTTTCATAGCCACCTTAGGGTTTCTAGTTACCCTAGGTTTTGTTTTTACTATTTAAACACATTGTAGCCTCCAAAGGCAAGTCAGTTATAGTTTATTATCAATAAAAATTTAGACGTGTGTCTATTGTGTTCTCTGGTGGATTCCAGACCTATCACCTTGTGGATTCAAGGAACCCCTCGTAGACTCGAGGTTTACTACCCAGGAACTATCAGTTTAGTTTCTGTCCATCAAAGAGAGCATCGTGTGTGCTCTTCTTCAGGCTTCCGTGACATCAGTTGGTATCAGAGCCTTGACTTACCCTGGTCTGATGGCTAACCAACGAGACGGTGACCACCACAACAATGACGGCGGTGACAACATCAACAACCCAGTCCTCACTAGGGCTGAGTTCCTTAATTTTCGTGATGAGAATCACCAATTTTGTTAAACGAGTTAGAAAATTATAGGCGAAATCCAGCAAAAGATTGCTACTCTTCTTGCTAGGAAATCATCTTGCAACAACAATGTTCGATATATTCAAAGACGCACTCCTAGCTACAAGAAAATTTCATTCTTTGATGGAGATATGTGTAAGATGGATTTTATTGACTGGCTTCTTGATTTAGAAGAGTATTTTAATTTTTGGAAGATTTGTGATGAAGAAAAGGTGCGGCTTGCATCTAATAAATTAGACAATGAAGCAGAGGAATGTTGGGAAGACATTCAAATCGATAGAAAGCAGCGAGGTAAGCATCCAATCTGCTCTTGGCAAAGAATGAAGAAGGTATTAATTGATTTATGGTTTCCTAATGACTATTATGATATACTAGATTATACAAGTGTTGATTATAAATTTGTATATTCATATGAAAATCAATATGTTCACAACATGAAAGGTGAAAACCAAAATTATCACAGCCAAGTCCATGTATCAAGTAAAGAAAAGAGTTTGAGGGCTGAGAAGAAGCAGCCTATTTCTGGAGAAACTTTTGAAGTGGTTAAAAAAGGTCAAGACTTGTAACAAGTTGTTGAATTGAAACTTGAAAAGAAGATTGAGGTGATTGTGGAAGATCACAGAAATCAAGAGATAGTGATTATTGAGAATATTGTGGAAGATCCACTTGTGGTCAAAGGTAAGGACGAGTCCATCACCCTCAACACCCAGGTTCTAGTTGATTTATTGAAGACGACTACACAATATGTTGATTTTCTTGGAGTAGAAAATTTTAATTTTACTATCAACCCTTTGTTGATTGATGTTGCAAATAAATTGAAGATAGATGAGAAGAAATTTTATACTACACTTTATGACAGATTCAAGTTTCAGAACCAGATCAAGTTATTAAAACATTCAAAGTATTTGTTTATTTGGAGTGGAAGATTTCAGATTTCAAGAATGAACTCGAGGACGAGTTTATTTCAAGTGGAGGGGTCTGATGTAGGACAAAATATTCTAATTAATTTCTGTAATCTTTTATATTTGATATTTTTATGTAATTTTCATTATTTTAGGTTTAGGGCATTTACTTCCTTGTTTTTAGGTATTTTTAATGTTGTTTAGTCAAATTAGGGTTTTATATGCTTTCATAGCCACCTTAGGGTTTCTAGTTATCCTAGGTTTTGTTTTTACTATTTAAACACATTGTAGCCTCCAAAGGCAAGTCAGTTATAGTTTATTATCAATAAAAATTTAGACGTGTGTCTATTGTGTTCTCTGGTGGATTCCAGACCTATCACCTTGTGGATTTAAGGAACCTCTCGTGGATTCGAGGTTTACTACCCAGAAACTAACAGTTTAGTTTCTGTTTCATCAATAGAGCATCGTGTGTGCTCTTCTTCAGGCTTCCGCGATATCAGGAAAATCCTTGACTAAATTGATGTACTTAAAAATAACCAGCCAAGTGATAGAGATGGTTTATATAGACAATCTAAGAGGCTAAAATATGGAAATAAGGATATTAAGAGAAAAAAATCTTTATTTATTTATTTTGAGTGATAAGAGAAACAAATTTTTGTATAAAAGAAAATTTATTTATTTTTTCTTTCTTTTGATGAATATAAAAGCAAATTTCTTTCATGGCCGACCTCATGACCATTTGCTTTAAAACGAAGAGTATTCATTTTGCATCATATCGGAGATTTAATGTTTTATAGATATAATGGTACGTAGAAGGCAATGTGAAAAACGTGAGACTTTTGAGATGTCTTATAAACAGAAAGTGTTTTTATCCGGTAATAAACTAAGAGTTTAAGACATCACTTATTCATATAATTATTTTTACTTTTGTATTTTACAGACTTTACAGTTGTTGAATTGACAAGCTATACTTGATGTAACACAATTTTCACTTGAACCCAACCTTGAAATTAATTATTTTATTTCAATACAACTCATCACTTCAACAAGTTATAACAAAAGATACCATATTAAACATAAACATAAATGCCTTGTCTTAAATTTATTAACCTTTATTAGACCCTGAACAACATTCCATATTTGGCAATGGGGATTTTAAATAATGTTATAAAAATATATATTGTGGATGAAACTTAGATAAATTTTAAGTGCTGTAACTTAAGTTGAATTCAAAAAGAATTTAAGCATTTGTTGTATTGAACACAAATAATGTTATATTTTCTTAAATACAATTAAATTCAATTATATGTTACATTGGTTTATGCAACTATTTATTTGAATTTAATTGAAAATATTGGATTCATGGAAATTATTTCTTATTATACTCTTAGAATCATCATTTCTTTTTTAATTCTGCTAAGAATCTTTTATATTAAGCATGGGTAATGAGAATTTAAATAATGTAAACATTGTATATAATTAGATCCATGAAAATTAAAATCCATTATTTAATGGGAGAAATTATTCGATACACCTGTTGCATTATACATTCCTCTCACTTAAATGTGTGTCTTACATTAAAGGAAGTTGTGTTACACCAGGTGAGTTGAATAGAATCTTATAAAGTGAATTCTCTGTCTCCAAATGCATGAAGAAAATTTTGATTTATTTCCAAATATTCTATCTTGATTACTTTCTTATATAATTAAATTCTCTTGATTTATTTCCATTATTGTTATTAGTCAGTTTCTTATCTTTCCAAGGGAAAAAAGTAGGCTTGCCATGCCCGACCCATCACAACCAATTTATTATAGTTGAATCAGAGTTGCAGCCAGCCCATAAATGGCTAACCTCAAATCCCTATAACTCAATTGACATTAAATGTCAATTGAATTATAAGGCTATTGATATTATTAAAACTAGTATGTGCATGATGAATTGTAATGGTACTATTGATGTTAGCTTGGATTCTAAAACATATATGTTATTAGTTTGACCAAGACATTTGAAAGTACTAAAATAGTTTTTTCTTACAATTTTTATAATATTGGTTATGCCAAGTTTCTCTTTACACTGGTATTATGTATATAATTTTAAAAATCGCTATTGGATACTACATATACAATATATCAATTCAAAATCATTGTTCGTGAAATTCTACTTAATACAATACAAAACAAAAGAATAAATAGGTCCAATAGTATCTCCTAAATTGAATGAGGATAAGTGTATGGGATCGTTCAACTCAATTACAATTTGTTGCATTTAAGATCCTGACAAACAAATATCTGAATAAAAATAGTATAAAAATTAACGTATTCATTAGTTCAAAGAAAAAATAATAGTAAAAATCTAAACAATTTAATTTGTATATAAAGCTAATAAAAGCAAAATTCAGTTTTGAATCTAATTAAATTTTCTCTAAAAAAAATTGGTTATATATATAACCTAGTTAGTAATGGACTGTATGTAGTCATGGTATATATATATATATATATATATATAGAGAGAGAGAGAGAGAGAGAGAGAGAGAGAGAGAGAGAGAGAGAGAGAGAGAGAGAGAGAGAGAGAGAGAGAGAGAGAGGTACTACCGTACTATAGCATAGAAGATGATCAAATAGGTACTACCGTACTATAGTATAGAAGATGATCACTTGTTGGGATGGTCAAATCCAATGAGTAAAGAGTACTCAGGTATTACCTGATATATTGGTTTGGATATTGGGTCTGTTTGAATTGAATTTATTGTTGCTGAAACTGAAAACTGAAAACTAAAAACTGAAAATACTGTAGCAAAATAATTTTTAAATGTGTAAATAGTATCGTGGGACTCATTTTTAATGAAAAAGTTGATAAAAAGTGGAGCTTGTGGGACCCGTGAATAGTGCAAAAGTGCACTGTTCACAGAAAACCGGGTCAACAGTTGCGGCTGAAAAAAAAAAAAAAAACGTATGCAGCACTTAAACGTGCTATCCAAACGCCCTCGTGTTTTGTAGTGTTGCATTTTCAATGTTGCGTTTTCAATTTTTTTTTTTTTTTCACATATTTAAGGAACAAAATTTACTGTCCATGAGACAACAATCACTGTTCACACACTATTTTGATATTGTTCACGCACTGTTCATGGGACCCACATCCACTTTATTCAGAAAAATATTAAAAATGGGTCCCACGACATTATTCATACATTTAAAAATTATTTTGCTACAGTGTTTTTAGCAACAATAAATTATATTCAAACGGACACAATATGTCATGGGTAAAGAGAATCGGGTAAGGTTTGGGTAAAGTATGGGTAATACCTGTACTTAATCCATAAAATATTAAACTAAAAAAATTCAACTCTTTTGAAGAACGCATATAAAAATAAAATACAAATTTTTCCAGTTATAAAGTTTCTGAACCACTCTACCTTTCTTACTTGACAGCCTTGGCAACTTGCAATTCCCATGACTACCATAGATTTAAGTCATTAGGTTGGATAGATCAAAAGTTTTCTGAACTATTTTTTTCCTTAAAATTTTTTCAAACATTTGAAGAATACATGGACTAAACCATGTAAGTGAATGCTTTCGCAATTCGTGTTTCAAGAATCAAAATGCCCAAATGAATTTTTAAACTCCTATCTTCTCTCTATAGTCTTTCAATGCTATCCAAACCAGTACACCCACTACACAAGTCACTGACTGATTTAATATCAAATTGATGTTTGGCTCGTTTTTTATTTTGATCAAAAATCTGAGTCACAAGATAAAACCTCTTCATATCAAAACACAAAACTCACGTACATGTCAACAATATATAGCTCTGAACTATATACAAGACAATGGTGGAGCCAGGATTTTGTGTGTCGAGGGCTGACTAGAAAATAAATTAAATGATTTTTTTTTTTTTCTCAATGTAATTATAGGGTGCAGATAACTAAGTGTTGAATGTGTTTTTGTTGAGTTTAAGTACTTTATAAGTTTGATATAAGTCAATAATATTTAAATTTTCCATAAATCTAGATTTTTAAATTAAATTATATATTATTAAGTATCATGATTAAGATTAAAAAAAATTAATAGATAAAAGATGGTTAAAAAATAGAAAAACAATCAGTGTATGCCTAAAAAGAAATTAAATATCTAATCAAATATTACATTTTATAATTTTATATTTATATGATGGACAATACTATAAACACAATAATTTTCATTGTTTTTTTCATAATAGTTGAGTTGGGATTTTTATTTGGACCAAACACTGATATTATTTTATTATCAACTATTAATAGTGTAGGGATTAGATCTGAGCACTTCTTCTACTAGACGAGACGAGTGGACTCAGATCCAACTAGCCTAATACAATGAATTTGTAGATAATGAGTTTAAGAACTAGGCCTTAGTGAGGATTGCAACAACTAAACATGATAGTGAGTGGGTGGAATGACAAGAACATGGGTTGAAGTATGAAATTCTGCTCCTCGGCACTCTCTTGAGGAACGTGTAATCCTTATTATTTTTTCAGTGCTTGACTACAAAGGTTGGGAAAGTTCTACAAATTGCCATTGTATTTTCTACTTCCTCTCTCTTTCCAGAAGGATTTCTTACATTATATACCCCATTTCAGTTGATCTTAGCCCTACATTTGTTGATTAGGCAAGTCACTACTTGAGTGTCTGTCCCATCAGCCGCCTTCCCATTCTTTCTGTGGGTTGCAGCAACCAAAGCTACACTGTTCAGAGGCCATTTCTCTATTAATACGGCCAGAACGTTAGTTGTGCACATTTAATGTGGAGGTGACAGTTTCTCCTCGAATTGCTCCTCCACCATGCTTCCATGGATGACCCATCATACTTATCTTTTTCTTGGGGTGCTTAGGGAGGCCGCCTTCGGTGGCGTGCTGCCCTTCCTTTCTATGGTCTCGGATGGCCAAGGACAGGATCGTTCTCAGCGATATTTCTTGGCAACTTGGGCTTTCTACGCTCATCCTCGGACGATTTTTCATCCTCGGCATTGGCCTTGGGCTTAATATAAAGTGGGCTGGGATCGCCATATTCTTAGGCCCCACAAATTGCTTGCTACTTAAGGAGATATCAAATTTTTTGTGAAATTATTTATTTGCATAGACTCAAGGTTATATACTTATACGATATACTAGGCAATTTATATGTTATATATTATATATATAATACATACAATTAAACAAAAAAGTCCTATACAGAAAAATAAGATAAAATAAAATAAAAGAAGGATCTTCTCAAATAAATAAATAAAAAGGAAAAAAAAATTTGAAGAGGAGTCACATCACACACATGGGGTAGATAAAATAGTGTTTAATTTTTGAAGTGCGTAATATTTTAACCACACACTTGGAGCTGTGGAGATTAGAATTTGAAGGCGTTTGAGCTTAGCAATCTGAGAAACTCTAGAATTAAACAACTATGAAGGAAAGAAGAAAAAGCTAATCAGACACAGTGTGAATGAGAGAAACTGAGAAAATGATGGAAGAGAGAGTGAGAGAGGAAGGAGAAAAACTAAAAAGCGTAAAAAAGACTCACCTATGGATGTTGAATAGGTTGCCTATTAGCCCATATGCAAATCAACTAGTGTGTATTTTGAAGACAAAGGAGACAAGTGCACAGAACCTCCTTCCAACGTTAATTCCAAAGTAAGCTAAAGAAATTTTTTTTGAATGAGGGAGTTTGAAACCCCTTTTTGTCTGTTTTATTTTATGAGATAACTGTTGTGAAAATATTGCGCAGTAATATTTGAAAAAAACAAGTTTTACGTTCACAACTTTTTCATAACAAATTATAATTGGTAAGTTGTTATTAGTTCTAATTTGAATCCATAATTTAAAAACAATTAATAATAATTTGCCACTTAAAATTTGTTGTGAAAATATTTTGTACGTGCTATTTCTAAAAAAGAACTTTTATTTCTAAAAAAGAGCTTTTATTGTATTGATGTCCAGATAACTATTTGTGTTTTTTTTTTTTTTTTTAACAAAAAGTTAGAAAAGAAGATAAATTTAATTGCGAGATTGAAGGGGCTAGGAAATTATATTGGAAGATTGGTTTTCATATATTTTGGGATCTCAGACATATAGATGCATATATTTTAATTTTTTTTGAAAAAATTTGAGGGGGCCAAAGCCCCCTTGGGCCTCAATGTGGCTCTGCCACTGATACAAGAAAGTATCAGAGGAATGAGAGAAAAGAATAGGTAACAAAGAAAAAAGAATAAAGAGAATCACAAAGGCGTCATATGGTACTTTGTTGCATCTTTTAGCTAAATATTTGAATGTCCAATCGAAATAAACCCACACCATTCAATTTCATACAACATTTAAAATCTGATACATGTCAAAGTTTCATCAAGATGACAATATTTCATTCTTTAACTATATGATATCCAACAAACTCTTTTCTTTTCACTTATTTATTTTCAAGGCACAATGGCATTAGTTATATCGATTAGTGACTCCATTTGATAGTAGAACCATGAACAATAATATAAGTGTACTACTTTGATGATTAGCTAAGTAGTGCCATTAATTTACCGTAGAACCCTTTGGGGAACAATAGTTCTTAGCAGTCCAACACAGTGTGGTCATACGAGATACGACTATTATTCTAAAATTATTATTTAAAAAAAAAAAAAAAAACCCAGGTTCAAAGCAGTTATGAACATGCATGGATAAAAAATCAAGTACAAGTACATAATTGGTATTAAAATTTGAGTACTCATGGATAAAAGTTTCGGGTCGAGTTTGGGTATACTTGACCCAACTCAGCCCATGGCCAATCGGCCGTCCCTAATTCACTTGGGTATCAGTATACTCTAGCGGACCAAGCCATGGTATTTTTCCTGTCTTGGGACCAACGCAAGAGGACACAATTTTCACACTCATTGCTTTCTTACATTTACAAATGGTCTCCCAATTATTACTCCCTTCTTTTTCATAAGTCAAAGTGATCACTTGGGCTGCAAATTGGGACTGACTTTGATTACGTGGGCTGCAAATTGGGACAAAAATGGATTTGGATGGCTTATGTTGGGCCATCTTTAAAAAAAGTTAGCAAGAAAACACTAATAATTTCTACAACAAAAAAAAAAATCTCAATTTGCAACGCGCACACGACTTCTTCTTTTTTTTTTTTTGAAAAGGGTACCTTTATTCATAATCATAAAAGAGCCCAAAAAGGCATTACAACAGAGGAGAGCACAAAGACAACATTTTCTAGTCTAAGTGGGGTCTGGAAAAAGAAAAGAACGTGGCAATGGAGGTGAGGTTCCTTTCCAGACTTGAGCAGAACCAGCTGATTAGGCCAGTTGGGCGAGCTCGTGGGCTGCTCTGTTGTGATCCCGTTTTAGGTGTTGAAGGCACCAGCTGCAAAAGAGGAGTAGAGAGCTACGGATTCCACTGATAATATGGCCAAGCGGACCACCAACTTCCATAGAAACCACAGATTGCACCGTTGCAAGGGAGTCAAATTCAAAGATTACACGACTTCTTGAACCCTAAGCAATATGTTGGTCAAATTCCGTAAATAGACAATACAGCAACAACGACAGTAACACATAGGGTTCCGCAAAATGAATATGAGTTTGCGACTAAAGTGAACAATGAATGATTGTTTTTAGGGAAATTTTTTTATGAAAGAAAAAATGGGTTAGAGGGCGACCTGAGCTGGCGTCTTCAATCTAGGTGTGATCATAGTAGCACCTTACTCGTTGGGTTCGAGCTTGCAAAAACAGGAGATCCGAATAAGCCATAATTGTGCACCCAGCCTCATTAAGAACACTTGTGAGCATGAGCCGAGAGTATAGAGGGAAATTATTATACTTCAAATGGAATGGTGAATGATTAAATAATAACTGTTTTCTCTTGGAAGTCTTGGGATTGATTAGGCTTCCGTAGATTTCATCCTCCCTACACTTCTTTTTAAAATCCATCTTATTAATAAAAATCAAATATCTATGTGTGAATAGTTACCATGAATTTTCATAATTTATTATATGGACAACTATTCAATATTGCAAATATTTATCAAGAATTTTGTAATTTATTGGTACTGAATTTGGCCATGGAAGTCTAATCTCTAAGTCACTATGCACAAATACATTCATAAAAATTAACACAAATCCTATCCTTATAAATGAGTAATTACAAAGAAGGATAATTATTGTACTTGTGCCCCTTTGATAATAGTTTTTGTACTCCCTCCCTTCTATAATAAGTGATACTTTATTTTAACAGGCTCAAAAATAAATTAAATGTTCTAAAAATAGAAATCCAATTTCTTATAATAGGATGGAAAAAAAAAAAAAAAAAAAAAAAAAAAAAAAAAAAAAAAAAAAAAAAAAAATGAAAGCCCAACAAGATTCTTATTCAAAAACCATGCCACCTCTAACATAAAGTAAGAGAAATTTTACAAAAATTACTATAATAAAGTTTTAGGTTTCACTCTAACCAATGATGTTGTGCATGTAGAGTTGTAAACAAGTTGAGTATTAAAAGAATAGAATTGTTTATTTAACTTTATTTAGAATATCAGTAAAACTCGAATTCATCACTAAACTAGATTGCACATTCAAGATTGGTTCATTTTCACATGGAAAAAAACCTTATTTTTGTTTACGAACTACCTAATTAACTTATGTTATGCCCATATATAATTGATCACAACTAAAATTTGTTACCTCTTTACAAATCATACTAATAATTAATAACTAAAAAATAGTTGAAGTTGTATTATTTGAGTTAATTGGATAGAATGATTTTTAATTATGAACTTATAAAAATTATTCATCAACGTTGATTGTTAAAAAATTATATATAATTTTTACTGCGAAATGAACTATTTATATTATCAATAAATTTTAAATAATAATTCCATATCTTATAAACATATTTACAAACTTAAACAATCCATCTTGAACGGTTAAATTGAGTCTCATATTCACAAGCTATTTCATGTACATATTATTATATTTAAGCTTAGATTTTTTTAATAGTCAAAGCTATACTTAATCTTAAATATGACTTATTTGCTAAATAAACGAACACAATTAAATAATTATTTTCTTGAATCGAACTCGAATAGTTTATATACAGCTTAGATCATTTACGGATTTGTGAATATTAAACTCAATAAGTCTATAGTCATAAAAAAAAATTTCACAATCGTGCCAATGCAACAAGTTGTTTTTAGTAGGTAAAAAAAGTCAATTGTAGACCCAAAAAAGAACTAATAAAAACTTGATAATTCAACTCCTGTAAAATATATTGTGAACGTGAGTAATGCTATGTCTTAAACATTTTCACAATATATATATATATAACAAATCTTAAATGGTAAACCATTATTGATAGGTAAATAAGTGATGTCAGTATTGAGTTCAAATTAAAACCAATAACAATTTACTATCTAAATTTTATTGTGAAATTATTATAAAATTGTTGTAGACAGAGTATTTTTCTTTTTCTCAGTTGCTATAAATGAATCAGATATACAGTTAAAATCGTTTTATTAGGAGTGGGGAACAAGTAAAGTAATAAGAGGTGGGCCCAATCGGTGAAGTGGATGGACTCCATGCTATGGAGGTATGATCAGAAAGTTGTTTACACTTTTAACACCTATATATATGCTTAGACTCTCTTGCTTTAGAAAACAAGCCCAAGCATTTTTCAGACTTCATTACTAATGGCTTGTTTGGAAGTTTAGAGATGGAGGAGAGTAGAGGAGAGTAGAGGGAAGGGGAGTAGTGGGGAGGAGAGTAGAGAATAATGATTCACCTCCACCTTATTTGGATGTTTTTAAAATTAGTAAGGGAGAAGGGAGTAATTAGCCCTTCCCCTTGTGTAATTTTGTTAATATAATAAGGATAAATTAGGTAATTTACTTGGTCAATAGTTTATGTACTCTACTTCCCCTCCAAATCTCTCCAATTTGGGGGAATTAAAATTGAGGGGCTAGAAGGAGTCCAAACCCCTCCAAACTCCTCCAAACCTCTCTCCCTCATTCTTTAAAAAACTTCCAAACAAGGTAATTGCATTACTCTCCCTCTTTCTACTCTACTCCCCCTCCTTTTTTAAACATCCAAACATGCCATAAAAGAAGATGGAAGATCACATTTTCAAAACCCTAGCAATCTCCTCTGCCATAATAGTTCTTTATTCAGTTATCAGAGTAGTTTACACCATTTGGTGGAAACCCAAAAGTCTGGGAAATCAATTAAGGAAGCAAGGGATCAGGGGCACTTCTTACAAGCTTTTGTATGGTGATATGAAAGAGATTGCGGAGTGCACCAAGGAAGCCTGGTCCAAACCGATGTCCCTAAAGCATCAGATTGCACCACGTGTCTCACCATTTTTTTATCAAATGGTAAAAAATTATGGTAAGCAAGTTTATTAACCTGTATAAATAATTGAAATTTCATTGGTTGTCTTATTCTTATGTTACCTCTAATATTATCTTGATTATAGTCAGGAAAATAAAAAATAAAAATTTGAGACATGATAACCACACAATTCTAATTATTTATTGGGATATCTTGGCAAATTGTCTATTATAAATGAATGGTTGAGATTATAACCATTAGAATAAATGGTCTTAGTGTCATTGGAAATCATACCCCACAAAACAAAACTTTGGGTGGTTCTTAAAAAAGCACTTTAATTTCATTTTCTGAACGTAAACTTTTTCTTTTGTAATGAAAAGTTGAAAAATATGTTATTTAAAGAAATCCTGGAACCACCACACATTCTTGGTGTGATGGTCATTGTACAAGTATAAGGGTATGTAGGTTATGAGGAGTAAGGGTCAGAGTTCAAGTCTCTAAGAGAAAATTTTACGCATATATACCATTAGATTACTCTAGAGTAAAATTCTTTCTTGTATAAAAAAATTAAAAAAAAAAAAAATCGTGGACAACCATCATGGAAATAATTTATTTTGAAAGTGATGGTGGTAAAAGGGTCCCAATCTTTCAGTATTTACCTGAGTTTTTTAAAGACTGACAGTGGAAACTGATTCTAAAGTCAATTTTTCAGGAAAAGTATCTGTGAGTTGGAGAGAAACAAGGCCAAGACTAATAATTGCAGACCCAGAATTAATGAGGTTGATATTAGCTGATAAGAATGGTGATTTTGTAAAGCCGCCATTGAACCCTCTAGTGGATCTTCTACAACTGGGAGTGTCAACATTGGAAGGACAGAGATGGGCCAGGCACCTGCTTTCCACCTTGAGAAGTTGAAGGTAGGCCACTCCTCCATCCCTTGTTAATCACTGTTTAAATTATTAAAGCAACCAATATGATTTATTTAATTAACACTTTCTTGGAGTAATGTTATGCCTTATATAAGAAATTTCTAATCTATCAAATAGTTTAAATTATTACAAAAATCAATTAATTATATGCAGAGTATATGACACTATCAATCTATGATGTGGCTTATGTCATAACAATTTTATAAAATTTTTAATGAGAAATTTTAGAAACATTGTGTCACAGTTCTAATGTAGTCAATTGTGAATGATGAAAATAAAGTGTTGAATCAATGTGAAAGCAAAATAATTCAATAAGTTGTGATAAATTGTCTGGTTTTAGAAAATTAATTTTAGAAGTCTACTTGAGTGTCCCATCAAATCAAATTTATAAATCCAGACTGAAAGTAGCAGTGGATGCTAGAATATTATTCTTGCAGTGGCTACATACATGACCATAAATTCGTATCTAAGACGCAATACATGAACCTTACATAAAATATAAAACACTCATACCAATTGTTGTTCCTAACAGAAAATGGTGCCTGCATTTTCAACAAGTTGTTTAGGCCTGATTGACCGATGGAAAAAATTGATTAGCCCTCAAGAATCACATGAACTGGATGTTGGAGCGGAATTCCAAAATCTTGCCGGTGATGTTATCGCTAGAACAGCCTTTGGGAACAGCTATGAAGAGGGAAAAAGGATATTTGAACTTCAGAAAGAGCAAGCTAAATTGGTGCTCGAAGCCCATCACAACATATACATCCCAGGTTTCAGGTACAATATTTATATAGGGACAAATTTCTAGGCCCAAATCAGGTGTGTCACAAATAGTTACTAAAACCTTAAATTGGGGAAATTGTAGTTGACAGAAATTAATACTTGCTTAACAACTTGTGAAAGTGATTTGTTATGTTTGAATAATTCCAATTGGGGGTTTTAATCAATAATTCAGGGGATTACACATAAGTATCAAAATAGGACATATTTTTTTTTCCTTAGTATTCTTTTGGACTGAATATTGAATAAGCAGTGAAAGGCCCAAAAAAATAGCAGATGATTTTTTTTTAAAGGACTTTCTCTTGTATTTGTTTATTTAATTTTAATATCAACTAATTACAGCTTAACTGCCTATTTGTACAGATTCATACCCACAAAGAAGAACAAAAGAAGATACAATATAGACAATGAGATCAAAGCAATATTACGGGACATGATCAGCAAGAAAGAGCAAACCATGCGAGATGGACAATTGGAGAACAATGATTTACTAGGCTTACTACTGCAATGCAAAGAAGATTCTAATAATGGAATGACAATTGAAGATATTATAGAGGAGTGCAAATTATTCTACTTTGCCGGCCAAGAAACCACGGCCACCTTGCTCACTTGGACGATGATTCTATTGTCTATGCATCTGGATTGGCAAGAAAAGGCTAGAGATGAGGTGCTACGGGTCTGTGGAAAGAAAACATTAGATTTTGAAGCAATAAATCACCTCAAAATTGTAAGTTCTTTCCTCAACGTGCCTAAATGCTTACTTTTATTAAGCCATAATTTAAAACTTATAATTTTGCTAGTTTTAAATTGAACCCTTAAATTTTAAAGTCATATCAATATAAACCCTGAACATTTTGGATTTGATTTGGGGGGTTTGATTAAGGGATTAAATTGATGCAATTTTAAAAGTCCAGAGTTCAATTTGAAACTTCAATGTATAATTTTAAACTTTTGAAATGGTTTTAATTTGAAATCAATCCTAAAGCATAAAGTTTAAAATATAATTTGACCAATAATTTTTCTTGCTATTCTTTCAATATTTTTACAATTTTACCAAAATTGCTCTGATTGTTGTAGCATTTGTATCATTTCTATTGAAGTTATAAACTTATAATGAACCCTTCTTACCCTAAACGGCTAAAAGGAATAAAATTGCCTTTTACACTGATGTACTTAAAGGAGTGGTTTTAAATTAAATCTTATAGTTTTTAAAAGCTTTTACTATCAAAATTCTCAAATTATTTATAACTTTATTAAAAATGAATTTACAAACATTTAAAATGTAGTATTATTCTACCGAACATGAATTTAAAATGTATTATTCAATGGAATTTAATTGCAGGTAACAATGATATTGCACGAAGTCCTTAGATTATACCCACCTGTGGTTGCTCTCTTCCGACACACAAATCGTAAAACTAACATTGGAGGAATGTCCATCCCAGCTGGGGTGGGGTCGACTTTGTGTTACCAGTGTTGCTCTTACATTATGATCCAAAATGTTGGGGCGAAGATGTAGATGAATTCAATCCTGAGAGGTTTTCTGAAGGAGTTGTGAAAGCATCAAAAGATGAAATTGGCTTCTATCCTTTTGGTTGGGGCCCCAGAATATGTCTTGGTCAAAGTTTCGCCATGATTGAAGCAAAGATGGCTCTAGCTATGGTTCTTCAACATTTTTCATTTCAGCTCTCGCCCACTTATACTCATGCTCCTTACATAGTCATTACTCTTCAGCCACAACATGGAGCTCCAATTATACTTCACCGAATCTAAGATGTAGTAAATCACATATTATTATGTAAGTTCTTAATTATTGGAGAGTGTTTATTTCCAGCCGAGCAAATAAATTGGACTCATGATCGCCCAGTCAAACTGCGACAAGTGTGGTTGCTTAAGGCTTGCTCAGTGAACTGGAAAATTGAATTTGTCCATTCTAATCAAGTTTTGAATAAATAAAATTTGGCTTTACTCTCAAGTTGTCTCCTTTTTCAAAAGAGAACTGTCACAAACATTTTCACAATAGTTTCACAACAAATTATAGGTGTTAAGTTGTTATTAGTTATAATTTAAATCCACAACTTAAATTACTTTTTTATCCACCTATAACAACCAATAACATAATTTAATATATATATATATATATAAAGGATTTTAATTACATAATTATAATTTTTCTATATAGAAATAGAGAGGATGTTATTAAAAGGAAAATTTAAAACATAAAATTGGCAAACAAAATGTATTACTAATATATATGTGTTTGGCTTACCTCCGGTACTTTTTTAACTGGACATGTCATTTTGTTTTAAATATACAATAGTAAGTGGTAATGAGTTTTAATCCCCAGTTTTTATTTAGATAGTAGATGATATGACAATCTTTCATTAAAATAAAAGGAAATTCATTTTTAAAAAGTACTAAATGTAAGCCAAACTATGTGTGTGTGTGTATATATATATATATATATATATGGGGGGAAATTACACTTTGCCCACTTATAGTTAGCCCGAAAAATACTTTACCTACGTATAGTTTAAAAATTGGCACTCTACCCACCTGAGATTAGCTTTGTTTGTCTCCCGTTACCCACCTCCATTAAAAACATGAATAAATTTGTATTTTTGATACCCTTTTATGTCTCTATCCTCTCAAAACATAAAAAACTAAAAATATCAAGGGAAAAGAAGATTTAAAAGCTAGGTTTTGTAAAAATTAAAACTTAACTTTTATATATTCTTTTCATGTATCAACTTTTAGATCTTCTATTTTAAAACCTTCTCCTCTTTCTATAGAACACACACATAAACAAAGACATCAGCAACTTTGGCTTAATCCTAGAATGAGTAAAGATCAGATGAACCAAACATAGAGGCAACATCAACCATGAGTCTAGAAAGACATGACAGACCAAAGCTTTGACACATGTTTGAGCAAAAACAGAGACAAAAGTGAAGGACCTTCAACCTAAAGCATCACTCGCATTGTGTCTTTTCCGGAAGAGGAGACTGAACTTTTTGATAAATTGATAGTTCTAATGGAAGAGAGGAGATTTAAACTCAGTTGAGCTACAAAATTTTTTATAATTTCAAAAGGTTATACTGATGGATTAAGAGTAATGAAAAAGGGAACAACAAAAATAAAAAACCGTCACTTGGCAATTTCTGTGTGAAAGGAGTTGATGAATTTGGTTTATAGTGTGTGGGTGAACTGTGATCTGTGAAGTGCTATTACCAAATGCATTTTCAGCATTGACAACACATATATGCAAAGTGTTGATAAATTGTGTTAATCTGAAAAGCATTTATTAAATGACACTGGCAACACAATAACCTACATTAATCCATCTCACAATTGGTCACAAATTTGCACAAAATGCAAAATCTGTCTTTTTCATTTAGAAAGTTCAAAAAAAGACACACCACTTTCACTTCAAAAAAAAAAAAAAGACACCACTTTTTTTTTTTTTGGGGCTCTGGGTAAGACACTCTGCACTTAATCACATGCCACTTGTCTCTTTCATTCCCAACAACAGATTAACACACAGCACTTTTTTGCAAAGTGTAATTTCCGGTCATGGACAGAATGCCATTTATCACGGCCCAACTACCGGTCATGGACAGAAGGCCAAATTGACAAAGTTTGTAAAGTATGAGAGAAAATTGAAACTTTAGGAATTAATAATACCCATAAACTTCTTAGATATTTTTCCCCAGATACATAAGAATAGATTTATGTTTTTAAATAAGGACTAACAATATCCTGAAACTTCTTACTATTGTTCCCTCTCCGGCTAGCATTTACAACTGCAATGGGTTAAAATAGAAAATCTAAAAGTTGATGCATAAAAAGAAAATGTAAAAGTTGGGTTTTAATTTTTACAAAACTTAGCTTTTAGATCTTCTTTTCCTTTGATTTTTTAGTTTTTTACATTTTGAGAGGAGAGAGACATAAAAATGTAACAAAAATATAAATTTACCCATATTTTTAACAAAGATGAATAATTGAAGATTAACGGAGTTAACTTCAGATGGATAAAATGCTAATTTTTAAATTACAAATAGGTAAAGTGTTTTTCGGGTAAACCACAAGTGGGCAAAGTTTAATTTTCCATATATATATTAGTTGACTAATTTAAACATACCCAAGATTTTTTTTAAATGTACACTCTTATTCTATGGAACACATATAATATTAAGTTTAAATTATTATATAAGTTTAAAATTGTAGTATTTTTTTTTTCTTTCCAAATATAAATATAATGCCTGTATATATTGAAACTTGAATTATAAGGTAATCTTTTAAATATTTATCATTTTTATTACTACTTTTTAAGGGCTCATATCTTCTTCTTTTCTTTTCTTTTCTTTTTTGTTTTTTTTTTTTTGAAGAAATTTAAGGGCTCATATCTATTATTTCTAATACCCATTTTATTTGTATTTTCTAGCCCAAAACTAAAGAGTTTAGACTGTTTAGTCCAAATATAATAACATTTTATACTTTTCAACCCAAAAATTAAGGAAAGAAAAGAATTTTTAGTCCAAAAATCCATAACTGAAAAAACTACATACAAAAAGAATCAATTTAAGACTCAATTAGTCTAAAATGGATCAAAGTGGACTGAATGAACCAATATGAATCCAAGTGAACCAAAATGGACCCAAGTGGACAAAAGTGGTCCAAATTAGACAAGATAAACTAAAATGGACTGAAATACTACATTGATTTGGCTTAAATAGAGCAAAATAACAATAAATACTACTCTTTACTTTTAGATATTAATATATATATATAGGTGCAATTAATTAAGAATTGACAATTATTGCTACTGTTTGAAATTAATGGGTAAGTACTCCAAGATATTTTCCAAAATTATTGGTTTCTCAAAGTATTAGTAGAGAACATTAGTTTTGATATATATATATATATATTTTTTTTTTTGTTTTTTTTACACTATTAACTCGCAATACTCTCTCCAAAAAAAAAAACTCGCAATATGTGTTTTCTTTTTTCTTTTTCTTTTTTTTTTTTTATTTTATGAAAGCAATATGTGTTTTCTTAAGAGATGGCTGAGATGCTCTCACTCCCACTCAAAAAAATAAATAAATAAATAAATAAAGAGAGAGAGAGAGAGAGAGAGAGAGAGAGAGAGAGATGCTCTCACACACGAGGGATCATTATTTGATATATTGACCAAAATTTGGACCACGCTCAAGAAAGTGGTCGGCGCCTTTTTTTGTATGACTAGGTCAGACCCCACTACTTGCTTTTAGTCTTTTAGATGATTAGGCTCTAGTACTTTTTCAATAGTTTTTTCCTACGATAATTAGAAATTTAGAATCACTCGATTTTATTTTTTCCTCCTGCATTGAAAGAACAACTAGATAGTGAGTCCTATGGTTTATTCCCTAGTATGACAGTGCACGGAATAAAGGCACATTTGATAGGACAAAGATATTATCAACATTTACGATTGCTTAGTCATGTTACATGACTCATGTTCACCATAAATATTCTTACAATCTGCAAATAAATTTTCCCATAAATAATAGTGAAAAAATATTTCACCACAAAAAAAAAAAAAAAAAAAACCACCAAAATTGTTTTTGCTAATCCAAGGAAAATCCTTTTAAGTAATTTTGGACTATCCCAAATGCACCCATAACCAATAAGATAACATTAATCTTTTCCCAAACCCTTCTCTCCCTCCCATCCTTACCCAACCAAAAAAAAACAACCTTAATTGGGATTTTCCTTGGATTATCAAAGCTAAGTTGGTGGTGATAGAATCAAAGAAAGATGCATAATCTACAACAAAATCAAGAAAAAAAAAAAAAAAAAAAAAAAAAGTCATATATCATGCAACAATTCGAACCAACTTTCGTCCATTTCAAGGAATTTGCTCATCCACTCCAAAGTTAGAGGCCCCTCGCTAGAGCTATTAAAGAGGTCATCCCCAGTGAAGCTACTCTGTGAGTCCACATTTCTTGTAGAGGTACCCTCTTCCCTTCTATCGACTGTATGGTCCATCTCCATTACATTTGTTTTTTCATGCTCAGACTGCACCATGAATCCTCTATTTTGTTTCTCTTTCAGCTTTATCTTTTTGCTCAAATGAGAATTCCAGTAATTCTTAATCTCATTATCAGTTCGACCAGGTAATCTTCCAGCAATCAAAGACCACCTATACAATCCCCAAATTAATTTAGCTGTAAAACCAGCTAGCACATATATATAAGTTCAACATGTATGCATACAAAGACAAAATAACTGAAACCTTGGCATGCATATAAAGAACAAGCCTACCTGTTTCCTAGGAGTTTATGCAGCCTAAGTATCAAATCCTCTTCTTGGTCAGATATATTGCCCCTTTTAATATTGGGTCTCAGATAATTCATCCATCTCAACCTGCAACTCTTCCCACATCGATTTAGACCTGCAAGAGTTTGGACTCACCATTATAACAAGAAGAAGAAGAATAACCAAAAAAGAAAGAAGAATAAATATCTTCAAGAGTCAAGACCAAATTGGTTTAAGCAAAAAAAATTGACAAATTTTTCATTTTGGAACATTATAAGTTGGAATTTATATGCTTACCTGCTTTAGCTGCCACTGACTTCCACCTCTTTGGACCATGGATTTCAATGACTTGAGCTAGTTTTTGGTCCTCTTCAGCTGTCCATGCTCCTCTGTTAGCTTCTTTCTTAGTGCATCGACTGCTCAATGGAGCCATTGGCATTTCTCTTCCTTTCTTCTTTGTGCTAGCAACACTAGTTCTAGTTGTTCAATTTCTATTTATAGAGTAGAGAAGGAAGTGTTTAGTGTTAGCAAGGTGTGTATCGTTCACAAGCTTGTGAGATTTATGTCTCTTATAAGTTATATATATATATATATATTAGCAAACCTTATAAGTTATATCTAGCTACCTTTCTCCGAGAGTATTTGAAACCCAACTAACCAATTATAAAATGAGTGAAAGACTAGGACTTTGGAGCCTTCAGTAATTTTGCTACGAGATGTCAATGTGGTTAATGATTGAAGGATGAGAAAATGTAGTGTGTGAATGTTAGTACGTATGATTCAGTGCGCATGCAATTATCACTAGGACCAAACCAAGAATGTGATACATTAATCGAAAACAAAAAGGTACACAGGACAATGGCTGCCGTTTAAAAAAAATAAAAAATAAAACAAAGTGTTCAAAATATATTTGTACAAATATATCTTAACAGTGATAGCAGACTAAGATTATAAATTTTATAAATATCTCTTACAAATTTAATTATTAATTTATAGAAATAATTAAGAGATTTATAAAACTCATATCAAATTTCCGATTAAAAAAGAAACATTATTGATTGTGATTTTTAACATTTTCCGTATTTAAACAGACAAGAGTTCTTTTCTATACTGCAAAAAAGGAAAAGGAAAAGATCTTTTTATAGAAGGAACATAATACAAGCTTATTCGCATGTGGTACGCTCGGTATTCAAAGTGTTTTGCAGAGAATGGAATAATGACTACTAAGAATGAAGAATTTGAGGACAACAAGAGAGTTAAATATAGTAGATCAAAACAGCAGTCAAATTCATCATAAAATTAAGTGGTTTTAAGTTATCATATCGGGAAACATAAAGTACACTCAAAAGTAAGAAGCATAAAAATAATTGCAAGTAATTCTTCCTCCTTTATAATTGCAAGCAGAGGAGAAATGGATAATGTCTACCAGTCAAATGCCTTTATAACCAAAAATGTTGTGCCTTATTCTGGTTTTCACTTTCTTTGTTCTTATCTGGAGCATAGCTTGTTAATAATGAAGCATACTAGCCTACCCCTACCTTTTTCTATAGCTTTTGGCAGGCTGCTATAAAGTCCAGCTTTGAAATTGATTTCTGTCATGGATTAGAAGTTTGGGGTCCAAATTTTGGAGAATGGAGCTCATCAACCTCTGGACATGAATAATGTATCAAACTCTGTCCAAAAGATTAAAGAAATGTCATATTCAACATGGTGCTCATAATGTTATTTTGTGGTTTTCGTATGTCTTTTGCCATTTCCATTCCTGACACTTCAAAAAAGTGGCAGCTCTTTATATGAAGTACCCATCTCCCAATATTAACTGCTCTGAACAAGCAGTAATTCTTTTTCTTTTTCTTTTTCTTTTTAAATTTGCTTATTCTCATGGTTCTTAAAAAAAGAAACTCAAATTGTAGCTAGAGAGCATTGTAATTGAAAATGTGGCTGGTCTCTTTATGGGGTTTTAATTAAGGATTAGGCTGCATGGTAAAAATATTGTCAGTTAAGTAAAAAAGTTTTGAGCACAAAGTTTTAGCACCGTCTAGACCTGGAATTATTGGATTATTAATTTATACCCTAGATTTAATAATTATATGAACCCTTGAATCACATCTATGGAGGTATCTATGTTGGAAGTGCACGGAGTGAGGATCTTCATTAAAGAAGCGCACATGATGCTGGATACATTGGACAAAAAATAGTAAATGCCTCGGCGACACTGTGGCAGACACAGAGAACTACAGGTAGTGTCGTATTGTTCAGAGTGAGTATATCTTAATTTGGGGACACTGACACATAGTCCATCCCCATATATCTCCTGTTAGACTCTGATTGCACCCCCGTATCTGACCCCAAAATGAAAAATAAATAAAATCTTCACATGCACTGTTTGGTATCCCATATTTAAGTTTAACAAGACAGTTTAAAATTTTGGGCCGATATCAGAAATGAACATGGAGCGTGCGTTTGACTGTTGCGGTTTCTGCGTTTGTGTGTGTGTTTTTTTGTTTTTGGGTCGTATGGTACTGTTTATGAATCAACTAATATTAAAAATGTGTGACAATGTGTTATGCAGGATAAAAAATATTTTGTTTTACTGTTTTCAGCAATAAGTTTTTAGTTTTCAGTAAAATAAGTAGTGTCTAAATAGACTCATAGTATGCGTTTGGGTTCAAATTAAAAGTCAACATATTTTACTATTTAGTTTTTTTTCTACTATTAATATTATGTGTTAAGTTTTTTTTTTTTTTTTTTTTAATGAAAGAAAGGAGATTTAAATCTTAACATAATTTCATATACAAACACAATCATATATATATATATATATATATCATAAATTACAAGTACTATATGTATATATTTAATTTATTTTTAAAGTCCCGTTTATCTTATATATAAATCAAAAAATATTATGAAAAACATGTTTTCTATAGTTAAAAGTAAACTAAACATTTTCAATATTATGTTTGTATAAAAATAGTTCTACTTGATGTAACTCCAATACTTTTATGGACAATGAAATTGTTTATTTTGTTAAGGTGCATCATTATATTAACGATAATATCAAAATCAATTATTACATTAAGATAAATAAATAAACATTAGTGCTTCTTTAAAAAAAAAAAAGAAGCACTAATGTTTTAAGTTATTACTGTCCAGAATTACTGGCATTTTATTAACCGAATAGACAATTAGATAGTCAACAATAATAACAAGTAGGTGAAGCAGAGAAGCAAGATTTTCCATGGATTTTACGGCAGAAGTATGATCATGAAGATCATGAAGTTACGAGACTACGACCATCATTACTGTGGGCAACCCCGTTAGATGCACGTGACGCAATTATAAAAAGGCACGTTTTGGTTCTCAGAAGGAGCTGCCCAATACCTTTCAAATTTGTAATTCAATTTTTGGTAAAATACATACCAAGTATCAAGGTTGATGTCTGGGTAAGAGTTCTTAATTAACGATTGGCAGAAAATTGATATTAATCACCAACTCACTATCCAATTTCAATTCAAAGATATGGTATGAGTATAATAATACTAATTACTATTGCATTCATTTTTTTTTTTTTTGGTTAATCGTAAATACAATAGGATTTTATATTCTTAGGTCTACTTCATGATAATTACTCTTAATCATTAATTTAAGATACCAATTAGTTTTATTCGAAAATTCTTGATAAGTCAAAGAGTTCTTAATTAATGTTTGGAAGAAAAATTGTTATTAATCACCAATTCACTATTCAATTTTAATTTGAAGTTATGGTATGATTAAAATAATAATTACTATTATGGTGTCAAACCTAGGACACTCGATAAATCTTGGTTGGGCACCCAATTTACATGTTAGGATGGGTAGGAAATTTCCTACAATGGGAAGGCCCACAAGAGCTAATCCAGCCGCCTACAGGGAGGTACTAAGGCTTTTGTAATGATCCTTCGCCCGATTATGTATTTTCCGAGAATGACCATGCAATACCTAGCTGAATCCTCCTATCCCCCTTTCAAATCGTTCCTCTTTGTTCTCTCATGTATCTCTCCACCTCTTTTTTTGCGAACCCCTTCTTTTTTGTTTCATTTCCTTTTTATAGTGCCCCTCTAGTGGGGTTTCAATGATGATGTTCCATCCCTCTTGTCATGTGGTCCCCACCTTTGTCCAAGATTCCTAATTCAATGGAACCTCTTGAGAATTTTCTTGAAACTTGCACCCAACGCCAAATGGTGCTCAATGGGCGATTCCCCCCAAGGCACTATCTATTTATGTCTGCTTGGATGGTCAGCGCATGCCTGGTTAATTACTTAGTAAGCCTAAAACCTTTGATTTGGCCTCTGGCCCAACAAAGGTTAATGGGCTAGGCCCCGACTTGATGACCATACAACTATCACTTCATTTCTTTTTAATTATAAATACTATAGGATTTCAAATTTTGATATCTATTTCATGATAATTTCTTTTTATTATTAATTCAAGATACCAATCAATTTTATTCAAAAATTCTTGGTAAGTCAATAAAATACAGGCAAAAAAAAAAAAAAAAAAAAAGGTATAGGGATGGGGAGTGGTGGGTTCGTCGGAGTTGGGATTGAATGGGAAACTTCAGGGATGGGCTTTGAGGAGTTTGTCGGAGTGGGACAGATAGGGTGTGGTGGTTTGAGGAATTGGTTTTGGGAAATTTTAGGGATGGGTCTGATGGGTTTGAGGAATGGGTTTTGGGAAATTTCAAGGATGGGTGTGGTGGGATGCTCAAATCGGTGTGGGTAGCTACAGTGGGTAAATCAGGTTTGGGCATTGCTCGATCTGGGCTTGCTTCGTCGGAGTTAGGTTTGAGCAATATGGAGGGGATGAGGAGTGGTGGGGGAGAAGAAAAGCCGTGAATGAAGACAAAAAAGAAAGGAAGGAAGAGGAAAATACTACTCACCGTCGCGTGGAGGGGACGAGGATGGCGATCTTACCGATGAGGCTGTGCTTGGGTTGTCTTCAAGTGGAGTGGACTTTGAGCTCTCTTTCACTCTCTTTCTCTTCGGGTGTGTAGTCTGGAAATAGAATGAAGGTAAAATAATTGTGTAAAAGGTTTACGACGGANAAAAATCCGTTTTAACTGTTATCCATGCACTAAAGCCAAGCTCTTTAGCCCACTTTCTACATATTTATTGTACTGGGTTCACTGGGCTAAGATCCCACTCATTTTTGGGCTTGGTCCAAAAATCGTGACCCTACAATTGGCACCGTCTGTGGGAAGAGTTTGTGTGATAGTAAGTGCGATAGGTAATTAAGATAGGATTCGACCCTCATCGGCTAGAGTCCCAGAGGAAAGCCATTATGGTGGCTAGTTTACTATGTAAGTAAGATGCTACATGAGGCACACACAGTTGTTGTCCAGCTCAGCTTCTGCTTAGGTCTATATTTCGAAGTACGGATTATACGGGGAGGATTGCTAAATGAGGGACAGTTCTAGGGGCTTCTGACATCAAGTACATGCCCTGTACCTCTATCCAGGGTCAGGCCTTCGCAAATCTGGCGGCCGAGTTCGCTAGACCTCCATCAGGGGAAGTGGCAGTAACATAGAGCAGTCTAAGGAGGCCCTGCGGTGGAGCTAATTCTGGAAAGTATATGCCGATATCTTATAATCTACTAAAGTGGTTAAACGAAACCTTGGCTATGACGAGTCCTCGGACCTCCTGCTTAAGTGTTAGACAGAATCAAGGTCTTGCATGGTCTTCGGACTCAAACTTATGGGAAAACTAACAGCTTTTGACAAATTATCTAAGTGTTAGACAGAACCAAGGTCTTGCATGGTCCTCAGACTCAAACCTATAGGGAAACTAACAGCTTTTGACAAATTATCTAAGTGTTAGACAGAACCAATGTCTTGTATGGTCCTCATACTCAAACTTATGGAAAAACTAACAGAACCAAATTATCTAAGTGTTAGATAGAACCAAGGTCTTGCATGGTTCTCAGACTCAAACTTATGGGGAAATTAACAGTTCTTGACAAATTATCTAAGTGTTAGACAGAACTAAGATCTTGCATGGTCCTCGAACTCAAACCTATGGGGAAACTAACAGCTTTTGACAAATTATCTAAGTGTTAGACAGAACTAAGGTCTTGCATGGTCCTCGGACTCAACCTATGGGGAAACTAATAGCCGTTGACAAATTATCTAAGTGTTAGACAGAACCAAGGTCTTGCATGGTTCCCGGACTCAAACCTATGGGGAAACTAACAGTTTTTGACAAATTATCTAA
This sequence comes from Quercus suber, assembly GCF_002906115.3. Taxonomy (NCBI): domain Eukaryota; kingdom Viridiplantae; phylum Streptophyta; class Magnoliopsida; order Fagales; family Fagaceae; genus Quercus; species Quercus suber. The sequence continues at coordinate 699,653 of NW_027069691.1, read as the reverse complement.
GTGTTAGACAGAACCAAGGTCTTGCATGGTCCTCAGACTCAAACCTATGGGGAAACTAACAGCTTTTGACAAATTATCTAAGTGTTAGACAGAACCAAGGTCTTGCATGGTTCTCGGACTCAAACCTATGAGGAAACTAACAACTTTTGACAAATTATCTAAGTGTTAGACAGAACCAAGGTCTTGCATGGTCCTCGGACTCAAACCTATGGGAAACTAACAACTTTTGACAAATTATCTAAATGTTAGACAGAACCTAGGGCATGCCTGGATCCTCGGATCAGACGCTTGGGAAAAACCGACGCCATGGCGTCATTGTAAATGCCGAGCAAAGCCTTAATGCATGATGGTCCCCTCGGACGACTTACTTTAAATCCAATATCCTTTCATAGTTACACAGTTTGGGGTATAGAACACATAGTTATGTTCCTAATTATTCCTACATAGCTAACTTATTTAAGGCTAGCAGTCGAGTGCTGTAGTCGGCTTTGTTAAAGTCAAGGCGACGGATTTTTTGTTACCACCAATGGCATTAGTTCTGAGTCCCATTAGAGGGAAAAATGACAACACACATAGTAAATAATCATTGTAGAGAAAGAAAAAATTCGTAAAGTGAAAAGTACAGCCTTTTTTATTAAATAAAGGAAATGTACATCATACACCGAATGGCTTAGGCAGGCTTGTTTTAAAGCTAACTATAAAAAGAGAGGCTGAGGCAAGCTTGTTCTAAAGCTAACTATAAAAAGAGAGGTTGAGGCAGGCTTCTTTTAAGGCTATCAACAGCAATCGAGCCAGTGTGGGTGGTATCGGTGATGAGAAAGGAGAAGAAGCGGAAGCGCCTGATGGCCCCATCCCAAGACGTTCCCTTGATTCTCTCCCAGTTTCATGATAATTAAGAATTAGAGACAGCAACACTCGGGCATCAGCCATTCGACAATCTTACAAACCTCCATCGGTAAGTGAACTGGACCGCGAATCACTACCAACTTGAACACCAAGCAAAGATGCATACTGGAGAAAAATGTTATATTTCTTACAAACCTTTCTCCTAACTGCAAGATGTCCTACCATCAAGGTGAGACCCAGACTTTGTCGCACCGAAAGTCCGATACGATCTACGCCCTCTTCGGTTCTTGGCCGAAGGAGGAGGGTCTCCTTTCTTGCTTGGTTGAAAGGTAGGAACATCTTTGGCCTCTGCTTCCTTTGTCTCAACTGCGTCGCCCAGGATCTGGGCGGCATTCTTGGTTCCTGAAAGGGGCTCAGTTCCTTGCCCTTGCTTTAATCCAGGGCCATCTCATTCCCTAGGCCTTGATAACGATCTTGGCAAGGTCCTTGGAAATGCCCAGAGGGTTGAGAACTTAAAGTTCTTGACGAACTCAAAGATGTGTAAATATGAAAGAATGATTCCCCCGGAGCACTTTATATAGAAGGAGAAATCTAGCATAAGTTAATGTGCACGAAATCTAAAGAAAGAGCTACAAGCGAAATAACTCCTGCCCCATTTCCGAAGAAACCCCCACCGTTAGATTACCATCACACCGTTGAACGTGGGGGCACAGAGCAGCCAGAATTTAATGAGGGCGCGCTCCGTATACCGAGGCGCTCCATAGACCGAAGTGCTCTGTATTCCGAAGCGCCAGGAACGTGCCTTGGGCAAGTGAAGAGACTCAGGTGCTGACGAAAGACAAGGCTTGACAAGTTGTGACACGGACCCAAGGACATCAAAATCCTCCTCCCCGTCCGAGGATCCGGACAGCAGGATTTTGAGGGGCTATTGTGGGGCCAGAGAATTCGGTGACCCCGGCCTATTTCATAATGAGCCTAAGGCCTATGCCGAGGAGGAAGGAATGTCCGGGGACAAACAAAGAGAACCCAAAGTGTCGAGGAGCATAGCCAAGGATAATCCTGTCCTCGGTCAACCAAGATCGTAGAAGGGAAGAGCGGCACGCCATCAAAGACAGCCTCCTAGAGCACTCCAAAGAGAAGGATGAGTGCAATGGACCGGAGTTGGGAGCATGATGGAAGCGCAATTCAAGGAGAAATTGTCACCTCCGCATTAAATGTCCACGACTAATGTTCTGAGCGCATTGATGAGAAAATGACTCTGAACAGTACTACCTCGGTTACCGCGACTCACAGAACACCAGAAAAGGTGTCTGATGGGACAGGCACTCAAGTATAAGCTTGGATGATCAACAAGTAGAAGGTCAAGATCGTTTAAAGAGGATTATATAATTGGAGGAACTGACCAGGGAGAGGGAGGATGGCGATGTCAAGAACTCTAGCAGCCATTGTCACCCAATATGTACAAAATGAGAGCTCCTCGGGTTGGGTCGAGGAGAAGCTTTCTTTGATAAACTTAGTTCATTCCCGTTTTATCAGCATAAAAATCCGTTTTAACTGTTATCCATGCACTAAAGCCAAGCTTTTTGGCTCACTCTCTACATATTTATTGTACTGGGTTCACTGGGCTAAGATCCCACTTATTTTTGGGCTTGGTTCGAAAATCGTGACCCTACAATGTGTAATACAATCAAAATTAATTTTCCAAATATTATAGCATAGTTAGTATTATACATGATGGTACATATTGAAAATTTTCAAGAGATCTCTTAGTGTAAAAATAAAATAGATAGTTTTCTAGAGTAAATTTCAAAATGAGTGGAGATAGTAAAAAATTGAGTAAGAGAGATGGTGTATACACCCGAAACAAAATATACAATCTCCGTAAAAGGATGAATACGTAGATTAAGATGGTTGGTTTATGCTCCGAATATTCTCTAGACACGTAAGGAAGGTTGCATGGAAAGGTAGGGTTTCCTATCTCTTATAAAAGGTCATATTTCTTGCTATCTTGAAGGTGTGGGGCAATACGCAGTTTTCATAACAAAAGTTCTTTTGCTAATCCTTCTGTTGGCAGCAGGCATCCACTTGCACATTTGACTCTAAATTTACATGAAGTTATATTATTCTCTATGATTCCACTCTTATTATGCCAAAATTTCCATTTCTTCTTCCCTGTTGTTTGAGGTCCATTTTCTTTTTATTTTATCTCTTTGGAATCCTCCATTAACCTTATTTGAGAGCACATTCTCAATAGACTTAATAACCAGATAGCAAGGGAACAAAGTATTTTAGTATCGGTTGATATCGGTGTACCATTTGGGTGTGTATGTGACTATGTGTGTGTATTTATTTATGTAAATATGAGTTTATTAATTTTTATGTTTATCAACATAAAATTTAAAATTCATATATAGTCTAAGGACATTAATCCAATATATTAGCTTAAATATTATGTTTTTTTTTTAAAAAAGAAATTTTTTTTTTTTTTATTGTACTAGCCAAAACACTAGAAATATCCCTACAAGTTAGTACAATTTGACATTTTATCTAATAATTTTAGAGGAGCACCAATACCGGTTTAATGGCCAGTATGGTATATTTTCTCAATATGATAGATACTATTACGGTATTTATTTTCTTGTGAGACAAAATTTGTCCTCGTTTTAAAGCCAGGCCTTAGGTTCAACATAGTATTTTCTCAACTTGTAGAATTAGGCAATTTTTTTTTTTTTTTATATAATCTAGAATGTTTTTATTTTTTAATCTATATTATATTTTCATGTTTCGAAAAAGATTAAATAAATTGTCCCTTTCTTCTGGCAAAGTTTGTGATGCGCGAGAAATTATTCGGTAAATGAGATCTTATCCAATTTTTCATTACTACTAATCAATGAGATCTTATCCACAAGATTTCCCAAATAATTAGATTGTTGCATTTTTTATAAAGTCCTATTATTCTCTTTTAGTCTTAACAAAATAATACAGTTCGACAACATCATCTAATAATAAATACATGCATAAAACTGGTAAAAAAAAAGCTATCTATTAAGCATACCTCAGCTATCAATCTACTTCTTTGAGAGGCACCAAAAAATTGTAATTTATAGGTATTTCCAAGCTGACCACCAACTTGTCTCTCAGGTCTTGTCATCAAACCTAACATCAAAAGTACCTTAAGGCGGTCTAACATTTCCACCTATAACTGAAATCTCTATTTCTTGCACTGCTATAAAATTCCCTAAATTTAGTTTGCAATAGTCATCCTGCCCCCCTAGATTCTACCTTGCAGCTAGCTTTTGAGAACCATGATAGGATCAAGGTGAAATTGAAATAAGCGCTTGAAAAAGTGCCATTTTTGTGAACTAAAGCAATGTTTTTCGGAAAGTTTGAATTCCTATTGACAATGCTTAAAGTCTATTGGAATTTGCTCCACTCCTTGCTTATTTTTTGAAACTGAAAGAGGAAATGTGGGATAGAATCCAAAAGACTTTAGCATTGTCAATAGGAATTCAAACTTTCCCGGAAAACATTGCTTATAGTTTTCAGGATGGAACTCTTTCAGACGTTTATTTCGGTTTCACCTTGCTTCTACCATGGTTCCTTAACGCTGTATCGTGGATTTTAGGCGGCAGGGTGATCACTGCCCACTAAATTAGAGAATTTTGCAGTAGTTTGAGAAATGAGATTTCAGTTAGAGATGGTAATGCGAGACCTCCTTAGGTACTTTTGAGGTTAGGTTTGATGACAAGACTTGAGAGACAAGCTAGTAGTCATCCTAGAAATCCCTTTGCGTTACAGTTTGTTAGTGCCAATCAAAGGAGATTGATAGCTAAGGTATGCTTAACAGATACTCTTTTTTATACCAATTCTATGCATGAATTTATTATAACAGTGTTGTTAAATTACAGTTTTTTGTCAAGCCCAAAAGAGACTATCATATATAAAAGATCTATTACACTGTCCAAATTATGTCGTCCTCGGCTCTTTGTTTTAAATATTATGGATTTGTTTTTATAAATTTTTTATTAAAAAATCTACTCTCAATGGTTTTTATATGTTTCATTAAAAACCTAGTTTTTAAATGTTTTTATTTGGAAAAAAATTTTGTTTCTAAAATGTTTAACAAAATGATTAAAATTGAAAAAAAAAGTTTTATAGAAAAAAAACTGTTGAGAGACATGTGAAGGGGAAAAAACTGTGTTCAAAGAGAGAGAGAAATTTATTTGAAAAAAACCTAAAAAATATTTTTTTCCAGAAAAATTTGAGTCAGGTCAAGTTGAATACGGAACAAGCCCAACTATCCTTACCGAACCCGATCCATGCCTATGGACTAGGCCCTCCAGCACATACCCTCAAACTAAAACCCAAACCCACTCTGAGAGAAAACACACAAACAACCTAGCCCCCCCAAAAAGCTAGTCCAGCGTAGACTCGGCCCATCCAAAATAAATATCTAGCCCAAACTATCAGTTATTGGCCCAATTATGTAAAATGCACCTAGCCCACATATAAAACAGTCTAAAAAAAAAGTCTAAAAAATGCCCAAACCCATAACATAAGCAATATATACATGGGTATTTGGGTATCTCAGCCCACACGCAATCGCTTCACCTAAGCTCTAGCTAACTTCAGATTTAACCAGAGTAGCAGCATTGATGGATCTTTTATTCACTTGACCACTGGGTTTATATGGGAAACAGACAGTTTTTATTGTATTTTTGGTCTAGGTTGGATTTCAATCCTTTGAATTTATAAAGTTGTTAAAGGTTCGAGTTTGGTCCCTTGAAATTTCAAAAAGAGAATAATTTTATTCATGAAATTTGTGGTAAATTCAATCCGATTTCTTAAATATGAGGTTGATTCAATTTTCATTTCTTAAATACATGAGATTGGTTGTGGTTGGTACTTAAAAGTTGGGGTACCATTAGGAAAAAAAAAAAGTTGGGGTTCCTTAGCATTTATTAATCACTTAAACAAAATAATAAACTAATGGACCAATTATATTGTTCTCACTTCTCTTTTTAAAAAATTTTGGGACCAAAGTTGAATGTAACAAAGTAATAAAAAAGGGCCAAAAATGTAATATATATATACACACACGATTAATAAATAATGACTATACTATTGAGTTAAAAAACTTTTGCACGTATAATTAACATAATAAAATAGAACGTTTTCATTATTGTCTACGCTTCACAATCAGGGAAAATAGTGCTAATACTTTTCATTTGGTTTATTTGTGCATGTATCCTTCTTTCTTTTTCTTTTCTTTTTTGATGTGATTTGTGCATGTATCTCATTTGTTTGTTTGTTTGTTTTGTTTTGTTTTTTTTTTTTTTTTTTTGCATGTATCTCATCCGCAAATTTGATATATATATATACATATATATATATATATATATATATATATCCTTATTTATAGATTTAATTGTATATAAAAAATATATGTGCATAATGTTATCTACAATAGTGTTTGTGAAGGTATATGGCAGCTTCTGAATATTTTGGTAAACTGAAATTAGCATTTTTCTTGAATTGGGCTTGTTACAATATTTTTATGAATTTGGATGGTTTAACAACAATTATTGTGGAGACTTTGCTAAGATGATGCTGAATGGGTCTACACTGTCTTGTATTGCAGGTTGTTTTTTGGTAAATATCATCTTTTTGCTTACACATTTGATTGAATAGTATGTCAAATAATTTCCTATGCTAAAAACATGTATGTCATAACGCCAATTTTAGTTTTTAAACTATTTATCCTATTGACCACCTAAAGGGTAAGACATACGTTGTTTTTATTGGTCGTGTGCCTGAGGTGTATGACACTTGAGAAGAAGCCCATACCTAAGTTCATCAATATTCTGGAGCAAAATACAAGGCGTTTAAGCATAAAATGGATGCAGAAACTGCATTTATGAAGTTTTTGTAGATTGATGGTGGGAATGTGCAACAAGGTTCTTTAACCAGTACATATTCTACTCATTCCAACTCAAGTTCCAGTACTCCTTCAACTAAAGAGAGTTCTAGCACAGGAGATGTTAAATACGATTTATTGAAATATCAATTAGATATCGCAATTGACGCAGTGGCATCTCAAGTCCTGCCTGATGATGAGCTCAATAAAATGGCACATCTAAACTTGGGTGAATGACCATGAAAGTTGTGTTATGGTTGCGATTTTTGTATGTGGGTACCCTGTCATTGTTATGTAAAACTTGGATGTGTGTATGTTCATATTTTTTTTTATTGGAATTTTGTAATGGATGTGCATATATTTGAGATGCGCAATTGTAATATAGGTATATTTTTTTGGCATTTTCCTATAAAATGTTTTACATTGGGGGGCCAAATGAAGGAAAATGTTTTCTAGAAAAATGCTTTTACATGCACAACCAAACACTGAAAATAATTTTCCGGTGTATTTTCTAGAACCCAAAACAAACATTTGAAAATATTTTACACTCAGAAAAGGGTTTAAACTCTAGACTGACGAACTAGATAACCTAAGTACTAGCACAAGTTTTGTTGTTTGCCCAATTCCAAAAAGGCTATTGATCTTGTCTCAATAATAATGAACACTAATCGCAGAAATTATTTTGTATTGTAATATAATGTATTACACTCGGTCAATTTTGGTCCCCCTTCAATTCATTTTAGACTAATTAAACCTTAAATTGATTTTTTGTAGGTTTTCTTTTCAATTTAGCTCAAAAATTCAATTTTTTTTTTTTTTTGGGTTGATAAGTATGAACTTTTATTCTATTTGGGCTAAACTCTTTAGTTTTGAGTTTTAAAAAAAAAAAATACAAAGAAAATGATAAAATAGACATTAGAAATTAGAATTATGAGCCGTAAAAATGCAATAAAAATGATAAATATTCAAAAGTTTTATTTGGTCCACATTGGTTCTATTTGGTCCATTTTATCCTCTTCAATTCAATTTGGTCATATTCAGTCCTATTTAGTCCATTCTATCCACTAAAGTTCTATTCGATCCAATTCGGTCTGTTCGGTCTTATTTGATCCATTCAATCCACTTCAGTTCTATTCCAGCCATTCAGTCCACTTTGGTCCTATTCAGTCCATTTTGTCCACTTTGGTTCTATTTAGTCCTATTCAATCCACATTGGTCCTATTCGGTCCATTCAGTCTTATTCAATCCACATTGGTCTAATTCGGTCCATTCAGTCTATATTGGCCCTATTTGGTCCACATTGGTCCTATTTTGTCTACTTCCGTCCGATTTGGTCCATTCTGTTAACTTTGATCTACTTCAATTCTATTCGAGTCATTTGGTCCACTTTGGTCCTATTCGGTCCATTTTTTCTACTTTGATTCAATTCGGACCTATTCAATCTACTTCAAACTTGTAATATCTAAAATCTTAAGCATAATATTTATTATTGCTAAACTTTGTTGAGCTACATTAATGTAGAATTTTAGTCCACTTTGGTACGAATAAATTTAAGTGAAAGTCTTTTGAAACATAAAGGCTATAAATATACAAACGCAATCTTTAAGGTAATTATTCATTTGTTTTAATGTCGTTACTTTTCAATGAATTGCATGAGGTTTTTTTTTTTTTTTTTTTTTTTTTTTGAGCAGATGAATTGCATGAGGTTAATTATACATTTAAGCAAAATAAATAAAGGTATAAAGAATAGAAGAAAAGTGATATTAAGGTAGATAGTAGTGGAGAGATGAAAATGTAAAAGGGAGGGGAAAAGTATAACAATAAGTTGGGAAATTAATAAGAAAAAAAAAATTAAAAAAAAGAAAAAGAATGTTGAATGATATGACTGTTGACGTAGCTCAACGGGAATGTAGCAATAATAAATCTTACGCTTCAGCTTTTAGATATAACTAGCTAATATCCCGTGTGATGTGCGGTGCAATTTGATAAATTTTGTAAGAAATTATTTTTGACCCATTGATTTCATGAATACTATTATTGTTTTCATACTTAATCTATGAGGTTTTCTACTTACTAAATTCAAACTAAATACATTATGGGAAAAATTCCTCTAATTCATGCGACCAAAAAATGTCACTAGATCATAGTGAAATTGTCACCTACAAACCGTTTTGGTTCCTAGGCGTCTTTCTTGTATTATTTATGTTTAATCTGTCAACTGGCTATAAAAATTCTAGAATTTCATTATACAACAACAGAAAATATTAATGCCATAGTGATGCAATAATATCACAATTTAACCTCTAATGAAGCGTGAGCTCGTCAGTTAGCAGATGGAGTCAAGCCACAGGTCACGTGTATGTCTTCTCAAGGATGGTCACCGGTGTGGTGCCTGCCACAACGTCTCCGATGCCAAAGTTAACACAAAGGAACTTTATAAAGTAAAGCAGAACAACAAAATGGTAGTCAAATTACCTCAGTATTTCCTCATACCTTGTGTTGATGTTGTGAGGGCTTTATATATGTTTTTGCAGCTCTTGACCCTTGGAGTAGTTATGGTGGCCTTAATGTCCCACCTGGTAACGTCTTATGCTTTTGTAATGTGGCTTCAATGCATTCCAACGGCTCATATAGCTAGCTCTGTAACTGCTTTGGGTGTAATTGGATGTATTGAATGGCTTGGTTGTCTTCGTTAGTGACGCGGGTATTTGCTCAATCCGTCCAAGGATATCTTCGTCCATAATTGTTGAGATCGTCTATGTGAGATGAATTCGTTAGTCCTGTCAGCTGCCCCCCGATTCTGTGGTCGTCCAAGCATGACGGCCATAGAATATGAAAGGTTTTCAGATGGTAAGTGACTCTTAGGGTTTCGTTCCACATTAAATACGTAGTGGCGGCATTCTCCGGGTTGTAGTCTACGTGGCACATTCTGATTGGTGGAGTTAATGCTCCAATTGTTGGGACTATTGGGCTTCTCGCTAATTTTTCAGTTTCCAAAGTCTTAGTTTTAAACTTCCTCACTTCTCATTTTTCCCTTTTCACATTTCTCAAAAACTTTCAATCATTTTTCTGAGCATCTTCTTCACCAACCTCTCTCTGCAGCCCTCCTCCAAATTGGTGCGCCGTGTGGTGGTTCTCTTTTTTGAGGTATGTTTTTCTTTCCACTTCTCTTCTCATTTTGGTCTATACATATTGTGGTAGATTTCTGATTTTCCCCCATCTCTTTTATTTGTGTTTGGCTTTTTGGGTCTCAGGGTTTTTTAGATTCTTCTCTTCTTTTTTGTGTTTTCTAGTTTTTCCATGGTCAGTGGTTCTGAGGTTAGGATAGCTTGCCCCTCAATCTCTTTTCTTTTTGCTCAACTAGGGGGGTCGTTGGGAATTTTTCCACACCTTGAGAACTTCGCCTACGAGGGTAATTGCCTGACTATTGCACTGGCTGATCTACTGCCCTTGCTACGTCAGTCAATTGATTAGTTTGATAATCTGGTGAAGGAGGGGAGAATAATGTCTGAGATTAGGTCCAGTAAGCTCGAAACCGGGTTATCGTTTAGCGATAACCCAGCAGAGGAAGACATAGCTGTCTCTACTCCTCGAGAGGTTAGGGCTTTTTATGCTCTTGAGGAGGAATGTGGGCTGGATGCCAATACGCTAGGCAGATTTAAGGATAGGTTTCAGTTCCCAGAGCGAGTTAGGGTTTGTTTGCCTAGTGAGGAAGATTGGGCCTGTCACTTCTTTCCCGGGGAGGTTTGTTTCTACGAATCTGCCTTCGTCTGTGGATTAAGGTTTCCTGTCCATCCTTTCCTTATGGAGCTCTTAGACCGTTTTGGTATTGCTCCCGGGCAGCTTATGCCCAACTCGTGGAGGATATTGATTAGTTGTATGGGAATTTGGTTGACCGCCAATGACAGTGACATGCTCAAGGTTAACGAGCTTGTCTATTTGTATCGTTTAAAAGCATCTAAGGAGCATAGGTACTATGAATTGGTGCCCTGGGAAAGGAGAACTAGGATTGTCAAGGGTTTACCGTCGTCTTTGAGGTATTGGAAGTCCAAATTTTTCATTGTGTCTGGGGACGATTTTGAGACTTCCCCTGGCGAGGTTTGGGGTGATCTCCTGAGGTTGCGTCATCAGTGGGAAACCCCAACTTTAGGTGCGTCAATATTTCTCTTCGTCCTTTAAAACTTGTCGTGCTTACCAAAATGGCCATAGATTGATTTTTTTTTTTTTTTGCACAGTTAAGAGACGGCCCAAGCTCAAGAGCAGGTATAAAGAGCGAGTACAGAAGGCGATTGAATACGCACAGATGATTGAGAGCTGGGACAATCTTGTCGACCCAAGGACACTCGCCTTTTACTGCCTTGGGCCAGAACCCTCTGCTTTCGTCTTGTGTAACCTTGATATCGAAGGAAAAAGAGTAAGTGTTAGATTCATCAGAACTGGCCCCCTTTTTTTATACCTCTTTTTTCAAAAGAGTAAGTGTTGTCCTCTTGCAGAGATGACGTTCAAATTTAATAAAGACATGTATGTGAAGATGAGGGCAAAAAAAGATGAGCCGTTGTCGAGTATAGGAAAGAAGACTGTGCGCGTGACTGGGTGGGGTCCTTCTGTCACTCCAACTGCCTACGTCACTCCCATCATTTCTGGCACTGAGACGACGAGGACTGCTTCTCTGTCAACCTCGATCGAAGAGCTCCCTACTCCTGTCTTTAAAAAGCCGCACCTGTCAGACAAGGAGAAGGAGAAGGTGGGTTCCCGCCCGTCCACTATCTGGGGGGACGAGAGACTGGCAGTGGACAGGGCCCACAGCGTCATGACTGTTGATGATTTGAAGGTCTTCTCTGGGGTTCCATTTAGGAACGTTGCGAGTGGCCACATCCATAAGCTTGTTCAAGTAGAGTATTTATGCAACTCCTTTTTCTTTTCTTTCTTTTTTTTTTTTTTTTTTTTTTTTTTTTTTTTTTTTTTTTTTTTTTTACTGACGGTTTTGAATTTCTTTTCAGGTGTTGGGAGAAAGTTTGCATATCACTTCTGAGTATCTTACTCAAGAGGCCAAATTGGCATCTCTCACATCCAAGATGCAAGCTTTGGAGGGGGAAAATTCAAAGTTGAAGAAGAACCTTATTGATTCTATGGATGAGGCTACCACCTTGAAGAAGAAAGTCAAGACCCTGGGTGATGATCTTAGAGTTGAACATCAGTTGACCTTGGAAAAGGATGAGCAGCTTCTAAGTGCCAAGGAGTCGCTCAAGACAATTGCTACCAGATCTGCTGAAGCTTTCCAGACCACTAACGAGTACAACATCATGCTCTTTAGTTGGTACTTCAAAGGTTTTGAGCTTCTCCGAAGGTACCTGGTCAAGCATCCCACTGTAGTCGATATAGAGAGTCTAGACCTAGAAGAGGTGGATAAAGAGATGGCTATTGACGAGGCTGCCCAATCCTCAGTTCCTGAAGGTGACGTTCCAGAGAATGCTCCTGTTGACGATACTCCCGTTGGTGATGCCCCCTCCGTTGCTGGTTCTTGAACCTGTTACTTACGAAAAATTTTCCTCTGGTCTTTGGTTGTCGCTCGTCATGTCTTTCAGGCTTTTTGTAAATTTAATTTTGAAACAATTTTACTTTCATCTATTTTGGGAACAATATTTTTAGCCCAGTGTTTATGGGCCTTCAGCTGTAAAAAACAATGGTAATTTGCCTGTTTGTTTTGGGCTTTAATTTAATTTGCTTTTTTGTACTTACTTGCACTTGTGATTACATGCTTCTTGGTTTGTGATATGCTGGTGGGATCTTTTAATCGCCCATGTGGTGTGCTTGGTGAAACTTTTACTTTTCCTTCTTTTCGCCAGTATCTTTTGCTCTTGTGACTTATATCCTTTTAAGGATTTTTTACTTGTCAATAACTTACGTTTGTCGGGGCGGAATCCGGTTACTTAGCCATTTTTGGCTTTATGTGACTTACACCTTTTTAGGGATCTTGTCATCGTCAGTAACTTACATCCATCGAGACGGAATCTTGTTACTTAGCCGTTTTTGGCTTTATGTAACTTAAACCCTTTTAGGGATCTCGTCATCGTCAGTAACTTACATCCGTCGAGGTGGAATCTTGTTACTTAGCTGTTTTTGGTTTTATGTAACTTACACCCTTTTAGGGATCTCCTCATCGTCAGTAACTTACATCCGTCGAGGCGGAATCTTGTTACTTAGCTGTTTTTGGCTTTATGTGACTTACACCCTTTTAGGGATCTTGTCATCATCAGTAACTTACATCCGTCGAGGCGGAATCTTGTTACTTAGCCGTTTTTGGCTTTATGCGACTTATAATTGAATAGACTTGCTTGCAGAAAAACATTTAGATGAACAACTCATTTATTAATTTTTTGAATGAATACATTAATTTGTTACTTTCATTGGTGGTACTTCTTCAAGTGCTCAATATTCCATGGCCTCGGGAGCTTTTGTCCGTCTAGAGTTTCTAGGTGATAACTGCCCTTGCCTGGAGTAGTGGGTGACTCGGTAAGGTCCTTCCTATGTGGGGCCAAGTTTCCCTTGGGCAGGGTCTCTGGTCACTGTGGTGACCTTACGGAGGACGAGGTCACCTATTTCAAGTCGTCTGAGCTTTACCCTCTTGTTGTAGTAGTCGGCCATCCTCTTCTGGTACTTCGTCATTCGTGCAGAAGCTTTCTCCCTTACTTCGTCTAGACAATCTAGGATTATCCGCAGACGATCGTTATTGTCTTCTTCATTGAATACAGTTCACCTGATGCTGGCTAATCCTACCTCGACTGGGATCACTGCTTCAGTGCCATAGGTGAGCCTAAAAAGGGTTTCTCCCATTAGGGTTCTTGCGGTGGTCCTGTAGGCCCATAAGATGTTGGGAAATTCTTTTGGCCAAGCTCCTTTTGCGTCATCCAGCTTGGTCTTGATAATCTTGAGTAATGTTTGATTCGTCACCTCGATCTGCCCATTTGCCTGTGGATGCCCTGGGGATGAGAATTGATTCTTAATGCCCATGTTTGAACAGAAATCTCTGAAGCTTGGCTGTTGAACTGTCATCCATTGTTTGATATGATTGTCCTGGGAATCCCGAACCTGCAAATTATGTTCTTCTACACGAAGCTCCGGATTCTTGCTTCAGTGATGGTTGCTAGTGCCTCTGCCTCAACCCACTTTGTAAAATAATTAGTAGACCGACGATGTCGGTCCCCCATTGTGCAAAGGGCCACAAGGATGATATCACCGTCAATTTGTCTGCTGGAAGTCGTTGGACATTCCTAAATCGTTGGCATTTGTCACACTTCTTGACGAGATCCGCTGCATCTACCTGCGTAGTAGGCTAGAAATAACCTATTCCAATAATCTTACTTACCAAAGATCCGGGGCTGGCATGGTCTCTGCAAATCCCTTCGTGAATTTCTACCAAGATGTATTTAGCTTCTTCTTCGTCCACACACTTCAAGTAAGGCATAGAGAAGCCTCGCTTGTATAAGGTATCATTAAGGATCGTAAACCTGGCTACCCGCTTCTTAACTTTTCTAACCTCATCTGCATTCTGTGGGAGGTGCCCGTCTTGAAGGAAAGATACAATGGGTGTCATCTAGCTGTTTGTGCTTTGGATTGCAAACGTTGTAACTTCTTCAACGCTGGGTCGTTTTTGGACTTCCAGCATCAAACCCATGCCTGTTGCCTCTTCTTCTGATGATGCTATCTTTGAGATTTCGTTTGCTACCATGTTCTGGCTTCTTGGGATCTGCACAAATTCCACCTTATCGAACTCCTGAGTCAGATGCTTCGTCAGCATCAGGTATTTTTGCATTCTCTTTTCCTTTGCTTCGTATTCTCCCTTAATCTACCCAATCACCAGCTTCAAATCATTTTGGACTAACAAGTTCTTAGCTCCTAACGCCATTTCGATTCTTAATCCTGTCAGTATCCCCTCGTACTCGGCCTCGTTGTTGGTAGCTGAAAATTTCAATTGCATACTGTACTTAAGTATTTCTCTGTCAGGGGTGGTTATGACGACCCCCACTCCCCCTCTCTTTTGGGCTGACGAATCGTCGGTCTGTATCGTCCATGATTCGACTTCATTAGTGGACCTAACCTCGTCTGGGAAGGTGAATTCGCTGATGAAGTCTGCCAAAGCTTGTGCTTTGATTGCTGTTTTGGGATGGTATTCAATGTCGAATTGGCTAAGTTCAATAGCCCACTGGACCATTTTTCTGGCCGCTTTGAGTTTGTTCATGGACTTCTTGATAGGTTGATCTGTCATTACTAGGATAGGATTTGCCTGGAAATACTGTCTTAGTTTGCGTGAGGCTACTATTAGGCGAACGCATTCTTTTCAATTCTTGGATACTTGGACTCGGCTCTTTGGAAAGCTTGGCTAACGTAATACACTGGGAGTTAGTTTTTGGCTTCTTCTCGAATCAAGGCAACACTCACGGCTGTAGCTGATACCACCAGGTACAAGTATAAGTTTTCCCCTTCCTTCGACGGGCTTAAGAGAGGTGGATTACTTAAGTAGCGTTTGAGTTCCTAGAATGCTGCTTCACATTCGTCGGTCCAGACGAAAGCTTGTCTCAAAGTTTTGAAGAAGGGCAGGCATTTGTCCGTGGCTCTAGAGACGAATCTATTAATGGCTGCGATCCTTCCTGTGAGCTTCTGGACTTCTTTGACAGTCTTAGGCGATGTCATGTGGATTATGGCTTGCACCTTCTCCGGATTCGCTTCAATCCTTCTCTGGAACACCATGAATCCTAGAAACTTCCCTGAGGCTACGCCAAAAACACACTTACTAGGGTTTAGCTTCATCTGGTACTGTTTAAGCGTGGCGAACGTCTCCTTTAGGTCGTCCAAATGGGTAAGTTCTTCCTTACTCTTGACGAGCATATCATCTACGTACACGTCCATATTCCTACCAATCTACTTGCTAAACATTTTGTTTACTAACCTTTGATAAATAGCTCCTACATTCTTTTATCCGAAGGGCATCACCTTATAACAATAGAGCCCTTGGCTTGTGACGAAAGCAGTTTTCTCCTGATTTTCTTCAGCCATTTTTAATTGATTATATCCTAAGAAAGCATCCGTGAACATCAGCAGCTTATGTCCAGCTGTAGAATCTACGAGCTGGTCTATCCTCGAAAGAGGAAAACTATCTTTTGGGCAGCCCTTGTTCAGGTCAGTGAAGTCTACGCACATTCTCCACTTTCCATTTGCCTTTTTCACCAGGAATACATTTGTGAGCCAGTCTGGGTAGTACACTTCCCTAATGAAGCCTACCGTCAACAGCTTGTTAACCTTGTCCGTGACCACGTGATCTCGCTCAGGGGCAAATACTCTTCGTCTTTGCTGTACAGGCTTTCTTTCCGGGTCTACATTCAACTTATGCTGAATAACTTCAGGGGATATCCTGGGCATGTCCTCGTGGCTCCAAGCGAAGACATCTATGTTCTCTTTAAGGAACTGGACGAGCCTTGTTCTCATCATAGGGCTTAGTGTCGTCCCTATTTTTGTTGTCTTTGTCACATCTCCTTCAGCCAGTTCTACTGTCTCCAAGGTCTCTATTTTATCTTCCATCTTCTCTTCAACCATCCATGTATGGTTCTTTTTCACAGCCAGGATGGCCTGGTAGCATTCTCTGGCTAAGACTTGATCTCCTTTTACTTCGCCTACGCCGTTATCGGTTGGGAACTTTACATTAAGGCAATAGGTGGACGTGGCTGCCTTCCAGTTGTTAAGCGTGGGCCTTCCAATAATTACGTTATATGACGAAGGATAATCTACCACTAAAAAATCTAACTGTTACTGTCAACATTACTATTCCTTTGGGGTAGACCCTGTCTCCATTGAAACTGACGAAGGGGAAGTCAAATGGGCGCAGTCTTCCAGGATCTAGCTTTAGCTGCTGAAAAGCAGGAAGGTAGATTATATCCGCAGAGCTGCCCTTATCCATGAGGATTCTTCTAGTGTTGAATCCCTCTATGGTTAGTGTTATGACCAGAAGGTCATTGTGAGGCTGCTTCACTCCTTTAGCATCTGCCTCACTGAAAGACATGTCCCGGTCCGTCTGTCTTGACTTGAGGGGAAGTATCATGTGGACACTGTTTACCTGTCTCTGGCATGCTTTTTTAAGGGATCTGATCAATCCTCCCTTGAATGGCCCCCTGCAATCGTCTTTATTTCCTTGATAACATCCTGTTGGGGCTGGAACGGGCAATCCTCATTCCTGGCCGCGAATTTATGTTGGTTTTTACTGTCGTCTTTGAACTTACCATATTCCCCCTTTTTCACATATTTCTGCAGCTTCCCTTTCCAAATTAACTCCTCTATTTACTCCTTTAGGTCCCGACAGTCTTCTGTGTAATGACCATAATCCTTGTGAAACCGGCAGTACTTATTCTTGTCACGAATATAGGGGGATCAATGTAATGGCTTCGGCGACTTAAGGTAATGCTCGTCCTTAATCTGTGTTAAAATTTTATCAACAAGCATAACTAAAGGGGTAAACTTTACCATTCGAGGATTCTTATTGTCCTTCCTCATATTCCCGTCAGTGATTCGACGATCTGGGAGTTCTCATTTCTGCCCCCTCCGCTTGTCATCCTTCCTCCCTTTGTCTTCTAGCTTCTCTACATCCTTTATGGCTACTAATGCATCTTCAGCATTCATGTACTTCTGTACTTTCAAGAGCATCTCTGCTATCATTTTTGGAGGATTCTTAGCAAGCGAAGCCATGAGAACTCTGAATCTTAATCCTACTTTGAAAGTCGTCAGCTGCACCTTATCGTCAGCTTCGTCTACCTCCAGGGTTTCCCAAGTGAAACGCTTCACATATGACCTCAGGGTTTCCTTTTCCCCCTGTTTAATAGTGAGTAAGTGGTCTGCTAGCCTTTTTGGACGTTGCCCCCGGATGAAATGACGCAAGAAGGCGTTGCTTAAATGCTCGAAGTTATCGATGGACGATGTTGGCAACTTAGTGAATGGTGTGTTGTCGTAGGCAACCAAAAATAAAACCTATACTCCTAAAAATATATGTGGTAGTGCGAGTAAGGATCGTTCCCACAGAGAGTATCTAGCCTAATTTTATGCTACGTGAACAAGGAAGGGGGATTTGTGTATAATGAAAACAATTTTAAGAAAAACAACTAAGGAATAATTCAAATTAAAGTATCAATATCAATCAAGAAAATAAACCTTGGTCCAAGTCAACATCCACCATCGAAATTTTACAACTGATCATTAATGCAAGTATATATCAATTCACACTTTGAATATTCACCGTTAGAACTATTTTTCTATCTCTCCTTAGTTGTAGTTAATTAGAAAATAAGCGATCTAATTAACCCTAACTACTAAACAACCCAAGACAAGCGCTAAAGATTTAATTTAGTAGCAGCCTTAAGAACTAGAGAGATAGATGAAGCTAAACAACACAAACACAAGCGGTTGCATTTAATTTAGGCGAGCGTTCTTTCTAAGATCTAATAATTTCTGACGCAACAAATCATTAAATCTTGGTTGTTGAGAAATTTAGACCCCAATTGATAGAATTAACAAGTTTTAAATCCAAGTTTTTAATTAGATTTATTACGAATAAAACTTGTTAAAACAAACAAACATCAATATCATGTCAAAATCATGCAGCGGAAAAAATAAATAAAATAAGATATGATGACCCATGAAAACCAATGAAACCAACCAGTTTCACAGTAAAAAAACTGGGGGGAAACCTTCCCGAAAAGCAATTCACTATAGTAAAAAGAAGTTTCAGATCTAGTACAAAATCTTTGTCCCTAGACTCTACAATCCTCCTAGATGAACTCACAGCAAAAACCTTCTACCGCTTCAAAACCTCTGAACTCTTCAATATATGAACGCCACCCTTTTTGTTGCACGGATCCCAATACGTGACTAACTCCTTTGCACAAATCCCAATACGTGACTCACTCACTCACCAACTAGAAAAAGATGTTGGCTACAAAGTTCTTCACTTCATCAATAATGAAGATCAAGAAGCACTTGGTTACAAAACCCTAAGGCGCAAAGACACAGTAGCTTCTTTCAGAGAGAATAAGGTATCGGTCACCTTTTGCTTGAGTTCTCCTTGTATTCTCTTATGTGACGACCTCTAAAATAAGCCTTATATAAGTCTAGGGTTGTGAGAAAAGAAACCCTACATAAATACATAAGCCTAGCCGAAAAACAGAAATCTGAATTCTCGTAACCTCGACAGATAGCAGGTGTCGAAAATGTGTCGAGGTTTAATGAATCTCAACAAATACAGCTATCGAGAAAGTGTCGAGCAGGTGTCGAGGGGACAGAAGCTTTCTCAATCAATCGACAAGCTATCGAGATTGCGATAAGCATCAGCTGAAGAGCTTGACAAATAGTTAAGTGTTGAGGAGGTGTCGAGCAGCTTTCGAGCTTTAAAATTAAGCACTTTCTCACTTGATTCTTGGACAGACTTGCATGGTTTTAACACTTGAACTTGAAACAAGGTTTATTGAAGTATTAAACACATCCTAGATCTACCCAAATACAAATAAAGTGCGTTTTGTCAAAAGATTAGCCAATTACATAAAATCATGACATATGTTCTTAACATGTGAACCACATATGTCCTAACAATCTCCCCTTTTAGCAATCCATAACAAAACTACAACAAACAAATGAATATATGAGAGAAGTTATAAATCACTCAACTCATACTCACTTGTTGAATACAATAAAATCTATCCTAGCATAAACTCTTGAAAAACTTTACAAGAAGAGAGTTTATGGCAAGTAGACTTTGACACCCTGTATTTCTGAAACACTTTAAACGAAACTCATCAAGGCATCTTTGTGTGAAACAGAAATAATATATTGCATACAAAAAAAGAAACATGCGTATAAAGAAAGAAAAGAAACAACACATGTAAAGGTAGATGAAAGAAACATATATCAACATATATCAAATATAAGCATAATGTATGTAAACATGGTCACAAGACCCAAGGTACAAGAAGAACCTAAAGCAACTCCTACAACAACAAGGAGGTAATCACTCCCCCTAACAAGATGAAACACATCTCCCCCTTACAAAGGAATGTATTTCTCCCCCTAACTTGTAGAATCTTAAAAAAAAGAAACCACAAAGTCTCCACAATTTCTCCCCCTTTTTGTCATGATTGACAAAGGGTACAAGAAGTAAAAAGTTTCACCCGAAAAACATAAAGATAATCAAAGATGATCAAAGGGGCATAAGGAATCCATATAAATGCATGAATGTAATGAAATAATATGCTATGGATAACAAATTAAAAAAAAAAATGCAATCCATGTGAAAAACAAATCTCTCAACAAAAAAATGTTAAGCACATAGATTCAAAACACACACACACACTAAACAAGTCTAACCAATTTTATATTTCAAAAACAAGTCAAGACAGTTTAGTGAGTATACATTAACACATGTAAAACCTTTGTGATGGCCAAATCACATTGTACCTGCACATGTATCAAGAGTAGCAAAGAATATTGCGTGTTGTGTGTGAAAAACATCGCAAGATTGCATATGTGTATACATGTTATGATGATCTAAGATATGAGAAAATAACTTTAATTTACACACAATCATAACTGTTTGATGGGGACTATTACCTTTAAGGTACATCCTATAACTCCCACAATTCCTAAAATACACGCTTGCAACCATATTTAAAGCATTTTTTATCTTTTTGCTTTTTATATTTCTTTACATATTTTGTTTTATTTTTAGCATATCATGCATGGTCATGCAGAAGAGAGAAAAGAAATACCCAAGATGTTAAGCTTTTGACACTGCACTTTTGCTATGCCGAAGCATACAGATTTCATATTATGATTGGCGGGCAACAGTGGTGAGATGGTTATTTATGCCTTTCTCTTAGGATTTTCTAGTCCTACCCGTCAAAAAGAGTGATACGAGTGTTAAGTTCAAGAGATAACTTAATCTTACTCATCACAAACAAGAGGCAGAAAACTCACTTACTTAGTTGTGCATAAGAATGCTCATCTAAGTTACAAGAGATACAAAATTTAGAAAACTTTGTTTCATTAGCCATCCAAGGTACACAAGTACCAATGTACACAAAACACACACTGTTTTTGTATTTTTTTTTTAATTTTTCCTTTTTATTTTTATTTTGAAAAAAAAAACAAAATAAAACTAAACAATCAAACAAAAATAGACAAACAACATGAAAGCAGAAAGAAAGATGCAAATGCATGAAGGCATGATAGAAAAATGTGCAAATGCATGAAAATATGATTCCAAAAACAGATAAGAAATCAAGCAAAGAGAGTCCTACTTTAGATAGAAAGAATTAAAACAGAGGACAAACAGAAAAGATAATTAAGTCTTAGGCTCCTTTCTCACCCATACAGCACGAGTCTTTGGCCGTGAAGATGAAAAGGCACGTGTCCTAATATGTCTACTAAAGGACATAGAAGAATTAGAATTCTCTTGAAATTGAGTTAAAAAGTTCAAAACTTTTAATAACTCTCCAAACAAAGGTGTAGATCCTTGAGAGGAAATCTGTGACCGTTTGGACAATTGCTTATGAGGATACAACTTAAAATAATTAGGACGAATGTGTACAGAAACACCACAATGGTGACAAACATGAGGTCTAATAAAGGATTTAGAATTAGACAAATCAGTCTTGGATTTCATACCTTTATCACCTTTCTTAGATTGGGGCACAAAGACAGTTCTTGATCCAGAAGCCGTGGAAGAGGAGGGGCCGGAGGAGATAGCATATTCTAAGCCAGTCTTATCAGAACTAAGCTTTTGAGCACTTAATACATCATCAAGCTTTGCACTAGACATCCTCTTTATTTGAGCTCTAGCTTGACTAAGCTCAATCTCAAGATTCTTAACATTCTCTTCTAATGAGGTGTTCTCCACAATAAGAGTCTCAACTAACCTTGTAGTCTCATCTAATTTGACTAATAGATCAACTTTCTCCGTTTTTACCTTATTAAGCTCTTTCCTACAAAGATGAGAAGTCTTTTCAAATTTTATGAATTCAGTGCATAGCTTATCATAGGCTTCCTGAATGGTTATCTTCTTGGATACTTCATCATCCAAAGAATCCTCACTGTCACTAGCACTCTCCATAATCACCTTATCAGTTGAGGTAGCAAAGGCCATAACGTGACGACATTCATCTACAAATTCATCAGAAGAGTCATCCTCAGTGTCACTCCAAGTAGCAACCAACCCTTTATCTTCTAACTTCTTGGTCTTTTCCTTCATGAGGTAGTTTGGACACTCTATCCTTATATGACCAAAACCTTTGCACTCATGGCATTGGATGAGGGGTTTCTCATTCTTACCATTCCTTGAGGATTTAGGTTTCCCAAGAGGTTTGCCCTTATCCTTTTTCCTAAACTGGACAAGCTTGATAATCTCATCAGTTATGAAGGTTAGATCTTCATCCTCATCTTCACTTTCATCTTCATCTTTAGAGTCCTCAATCTCTTCCTTTATACCCTTAAGAGCCAAGTTTTTACTCTTTCCACATTTTCCCATTAAGCCTAATCCCATCTCATAGGTTTGAAGGTTCCCTACAAGCTCAGTCAAAGGAATTTGATCAATGTCCTTTGCTTCTTCAATGGCAGTGATCTTGGCATGGAATCTTTCAGGTAAGGACCTAAGGATTTTCCTAACAATTTTGGATTCTGCAATACATTCTCCAAGGTTAAAGGTAGAATTCACAATATCCTTGAGTTTAACATATAACTCATCAAAGGTCTCATCCTCCTCCATCCTTGTTTCTTCAAAACTACTAGTGAGTTGTTGAAGTTTCACAGTCTTTACTGCCTTGGTACCTTCATATGTGGTCTCAAGAATGGTCCATGCTTCCTTGGCAACTTCCGTGGATGATATTTTTTTGAATTCCTTATTGGTCATCCCACAGAACAAAGCATTCAAGGCCTTACTGTTGAAATTTGCCGCAATGATTGTTGCATCATTCCAATCCACTGGCAATTCCTTTGGCTTAATCCAGCCAACTTCAACGGCTTGCCATACCTGTTCACTAAGAGCCTGCAAAAAAACTTTCATACGAACTTTCCAGTACGCATAATTAGTTCCATCAAATAAATGAGGAATCAAAAGAGATTGTCCACGATCCATGACAACAGGGGTCAAAGATCACACTCAGGAAATTAATCCAATCAGAGTAAACCTGCTCTGATACTACTTGTTGGGAAATTTAGACCCCAGTTGATAGAATTAACAAGTTTTAAATCCAAGTTGTTAATTAGATTTATTATAAATAAAACTTGTTAAAACAAACAAACATCAATATCATGTCAAAATCATGCAGAGGAAAAATAAATAAGACAAGATATGATGACCCAGGAAAACCAATTAAACCAACCAGTTTCACAGTAAAAAACCTGGGGGGAAACCTTCCCGAAAAGCAATTCACTATAGTAAAGAGAAGTTTCAGATCTAGTACAAAACATTTGTCCCTAGACTCTACAATCCCCGTAGATGAACTCACAGCAGAAACCTTTTACCGCTTCAAAACCTCTAAACTCTTCAATATATGAACGCTACCCTTTTTGTTGCACGGATCCCAATACGTGACTAACTCCTTTGCACAAATCCCTATACATGACTCACTTACTCATCAACTAGAAGAAGATGTTGGCTGTAAAGTTCTTCACTTCATTAATAATGAAGATCAAGAAGCACTTGGTTACAAAACCCTAAGGTGCAAAGACGCAGTAGCTTCTTTCAGAGAGAATAAGGCATCGATCACCTTTTGCTTGAGTTCTCCTTGTATTCTCTTATGTGACGACCTCTAAAATAAGTCTTATATAGGTCTAGGATTGTGAGAAAAGAAACCCTACACAAATACATAAGCCTGGCCGAAAAACAGAAATCCAAATTCCCGTAACCTCGACAGATAGCAGGTGTCGAGAAGGTGTCGAGGTTTAATGAATCTCAACAAATACAACTATCAAGAAGGTGTCGAGGGGACAGAAGCTTTCTCAATCGATCGACAAGCTATCGAGAAGCTATCAAGATTGCGATAAGAATTAGCTAAAGAGCTCGACAAATAGCTAGGTGTCGAGGAGGTGTCGAGCAGTTATCAAGTTTTAAAATTCAGCACTTTCTCATTTGATTCTTGGACATACTTGCATGGCTTTAACACTTAAACTTGAAATAAGGTTTCTTGAAGTATTAAACACATCCTAAATCTACCCAAATACAAGTAAAGTGCGTTTTGTCAAAGGATTAGCCAATTACATAAAATCATGACATATGTTCTTAACATGTGAACCACATATGTCCTAACATTAGTTGCTACACAAGTTAGAGAGATCAAACAATTACGGATTTGATATCTAACCTAGCAATAGATTGAAACGAATAATAAACTAGTAGGCCTCCTAGTAATTAAACGAGACAATCATGAAAATAGGCATAGAAGAACATCTAATATTCAAAGCATAAATTGAACAATAAAAACAAATTAGATCTCACAGTTTTATTGATTCTGAGGCTTTAGTTTCCTTCAACCAAGTATAAAAGTTTTAGCCACGCAGAGCCATGACAGAAAACTAAAGGAGAAAATTAGAGAAGAGGAGAGAGAGAGGCGTGTGTGTGTGTCTATGTAATTCTGATTTCTCCTCCCCTTTTACACGTTAATTCCTCCTTTCCCAAGCCTACAAAATCTCCTAAAAATATTCTAAATAATAACATCCAAATCTGACTAATTAAGGAAAAATATTAAAAATAAAACAAAGTCCTAATATAACTAGGAAAGTGGTGTTTTTCAACTGGAAATTTCGTACATCAGATCTGGAACCTTCCAAAAATAAACCACATCAGATCCACGTATTAGAATTTCAAGCAAAGGAACATTCCAGAACGTCAATAGTGCAGGTACAGCAACTTCAAGCCTGATTTCGACCTTGATGCAGCCCATATATCTCAAAACTCAAAACATGAAAGTTGTAGAGCTTTGTCTTTGCATTTCATAGCATCTCGAATCATCTCAATCGGAGCTTTGATGAGAGAGTTATGCCCAGATTACGAAGCGATGTCAAAGCTGTCCAAAATCACCCAATTAACTACATTTTGCACTTTATGCCTCTATTTGCATCCTAAATCAAAATACAAGAATAATGAGTACATTTAGGCACCAAATAAATATAAAAGACTAAACATTAAGGGAGAAAAATATGACATTTTGCATTCTTATTAGTGAACCATTCCCTTGCAGCTCCCTTGAGGCTAGTAGGGAATGAACAGCAGAATATCTCGTCAGGTGGTTGTTGGAGACCCAGCGTCGTTTTAAAGGTATTAAGATGGTCTTCAGGGTCCTTAAATCCATCAAATGGCTCGAATTGAGAAAAGCAAAATTTTGACTGTACCGGACACTCTAGGACTGCTGCAGTGAAGGGCAAATCCGTGGCTCTCACTAGTCTATCAACGCTCTGGTCTATTTTTTCCCTTATGGCATTCCTTAGCTCGTCCATCTCTTTTCTCATCTCTCTAAGAAGATCTTAATTCTATTCGTCTTGAGTAGTAAATCCTCAATGGTTACTTCTTCTATGGCTGTCTCTCTCGTCTTCCAAGTTGTTTTTAGATCGATTCTCCTTATGTTGAAGCTGCAACTTCATTTCCTGGTTTTGTCTAGTAAGTTCCTCAATAGTGGCAGCAAGAGCCTGGATTTGTTGAGTCAAGGCTAAGGAATCTTAGTTAGACTCCATCTGAATACAGAAGTTGATGGAAACTACATTTTACAATGTAAACATGAAAATATAGTTCCCACAGATGGCGCCAAAATGATGAAGCGTGAGCTCGCCAGTCAGTAGATGGAGTCAAGCCACAGAACACATGTATTTCTTCTTAAGGATGGTCACTGGTGTGGTGCTTACCACAACGTCTCCAATGCCAAAGTTAACACAAAGGAACTTTATAAAGTAAAGTAGAATAGAAAAATGGTAGTCAAATTATCTCAGTATTTCCTCATACCTTGTATTGATGTTGTGAGGAATTTATATATGTTTTTGCAGCTCTTGACCGTTGGAGTAGTTATGGTGGTCTTAATGTCCCTCCTAGTAACGTCTTATGCTTTTTTAATGTGGCTTCAATGCATTCCAACGGCTCATACAGCTAGCTCTGTAACCGCTTTGGGTGTAATTGGCCGTATTGAATGGCTTGGTTGTCTTCGTCAGTAACGCAGGTATTTGCTCAATCCGTCCGAGGATATCTTCGTCCATAATTGTTGAGATCTTCTATGTGAGATGAATTCGTCAGTTCTGTCAACCTCCAAATTTTAATTGAACTAAAAGTAGCCAAAAATAGATCCTTACCAAGTATACGCATCATATAGAAAACCAAAAATATAAATTGGCACATAATTTGAAAAAATAAGCCTAAATAAATTACAATGCTACATAAGTAAAACCGTATACATAAAATCTAAACAAAATATTTAAGACGAACGTAATATTTTGAAAATTAGCATACCTCTCAAAAAGAAAAACAAAGATATTGTGAGAAAATTATGGAAATTTAATTTTTAAATCCAATGGAAATGGGGATTTATATTGGATAAATGTGAAGACAAATAATATTCGCCCAATTCATTGAATTTGTCTCTTGCAATTCTGCATTGAAATTAATCTTATGCAGAAAATTGAAAAGTTTTTTTGATTCCTACATTTCCTATGACTTTTTAGATCTATCTATATCAATTCAAAGCATGTAAAGTTATAAATGTATACAAATTCTTTGAATTTTATTCCTACAATTCCCATGACTTTTTAAATCCATCCGTATCAATTCAAAACATGCAAAGTTATAAATGTATACAAATTCTTTGAATTTTATTAATACATTGAAATAAATGCATTTGCCATTACTTAATAGTTTGACATAAATGCTAAATTAAGATGAGGTGGAAACCTAAATGAGAAGGATATCATATAAAGTGCCACTTGGCAGAACCTCGTACTTTCCTACGTGAGGTCTCACATCAATGTATATATATATATATATATTGATGTGGAGATAAATAATACTTGTCTAATTCATTGAATTCGACTCTTGCAATTATGCATTGAAGTTAGTCTTAGGTAGAAAATTGAAAAGTTTTTTTGATTCCTACATTTTCCATGACTTTTTAGATCCATTCGTTTCAATTCAAACCATGTAAATTTATAAATGTATACAGATTCTTTGAATTTTATTCCTACATTTCCCATGACTTTTTAAATCCATCTATATTAATTCAAAGCATGCAAAGTCATAAATGTATACAAATTTTTTGAATTTTATTAATTCACTGAAATAAATGCATTTGTCATTACATAATAATTTGACATAAATGCTAAATTTAGATGATGTGGAAGTTTAAATGAAAGAATGTCATACAACTGTCACTTGGCAGAACCTCATGTTTTTCCACATGAGGTCTCTACTTTTATTAATATATTGATTAATTGATTGATATTGATATAGAATATAGATAATATAGATTGATCAAGAAAAGGATCTTTGAATTTGTGTAATTCACTCTCTCCACAAACAATTTTTAACCAGATAATTATCTCAAAGATTGGTATCACATTTAAGGGAAACTGGCTTTCGTAAAATGCATCAGGTAATCAACAAAGAAGAAATAACATAAGGATTGGACCGACCATATGGTGAATTTTTCAAAGGCTTCCAATTTCGAAGTCCAACTATGGCTATCTGAAAAACCATGGCTATCTGTTATAGGCTTATAGCCCAATAAAGCATGTGATTAACAAGAAAGAACCAATGGAATTGCAATTTGCAAGGAGTACTGCTTATTAATGTTTGTGTGTGTTTGGATAAATTTAAAAAAATCCAGTTTATTTTTGTCGTTAGCTTATCTAGCTATTAGGTATAGATGTGCTTTTTATTTATCTGGCCGGAAACTTTTATAGTTATTCATCCCCAATTATTAATTATTAATTTATTACTACCAAAAAAAAATTATTAAAATGATTATATATATTCAAAGGTAATCTTGACGCTTGATTTTGTGTCTTCCTCTTGGATCCTGCAGAACTTGTCTTCTTCTGTTGTTCGCGTGCTTTTGTTAGTTAAATCTTGTGCTAGATTTGCTAAGGATTCTGGACTTCAAACTTGGACATGTCAGAGTCTTATTCCAAATTTCCAACCACGTTTTCTGCCTGGTTTTACACTTGAGTTTACACGAGACTAGACTAGAGCTCTTGTTTATGACTGACCCTTGTTCAAAGGCGGCGCTTTCCTTGTTTCTTTTCTATCTGTGATCATAGTTTCTATATACGATGTGGACTTATTCAGTTATTCTAAATAAAGGACATAATCTGGGCAATCCCTACTCCCTAGCTCTACTGCCCATAAATCCTTTCTCTTGACTAAATATGGAATTCAGGTTGCGTGTGTCATTGGATTAAAAAGACTATTTAACTTATTTTTTTCTACTATTTATAGACTTTATTGCACTTTTTAATACTATTCATGAATTCTATTGTACTATTTTATTTCAACCACCTTTGAGCTTTATCTACCGTATTTTTAACCAAATAAATTCTATTTTAACTAAATAAGCTATTCCCAAACAGTTTCTCAATATAACATCAATAGTTTTTACCGGATATATTAATTAAGTCATCTATTTTTTAAAATATTTTTTCATAAATTGAAAAAACTGTCAATATTTTTTCAATTCCCGAGAAAAACTTTTCCAAAAATGAAAAATAATATGGGCCCTTAGGGCACACATTAACAAAATCCATTAAATAATTAAGTCATATTAACATTAAATTTTTCATTTTATTTTATAAATGATCGAAGAATCCTTAATCTTTTAGTTTAACCGGTACAGTTATTTGTTATTGTATCAAAAACAAATAAGTGTCATGGCCTAATAATAAAAAATAATCATCATAAAGCAGATCTAATATTTTAAAGTTCTATCATGCGTGTGTGTGTGTGTGTATACACAACTATCTCGTCCTTGACCAAAAATAAATAATAAATAAGAGTCTGAATTTGGTGAAAATGGAGTGTAAAATCCATGTTTTACACCATCAATTAAGAGATTATCACATTAATTTTTTATTTAAAACTCAATACATCCTACCACACATAATAATATCTCACAATAAACTCACAGTTAAATTCGATTTTCAAATAAGTATTAGAATTGATTGAGTGTAGTTATGCCTATTTTTTAATATGTAATATGATGATGTGACATATTAAGATTGGAGAGGTAAAACTTGAAATTTACACCATACCCTTATAGAATTTAATCTCAATAAATAAATGTATAAGATCATTAAGAAGCATGATAAAAACAAAAGCTAGAGAACTATAAAGTAATGGCTATTACTTTGTGGATGTAGTACTAGCTCCCAAATAAGATGATTCAACTATATTTTGTTAATTCATTATTGCTATGAATAGTCCAAAATCATCGTAGCATGCAGATCAGAGATACTACGATATACTTTATAATACAGTGCGGTTACATGTATTTGACTTTGTAGGTTTGTATAGAAATGTTGAGATTCTATTCCAAAATAATTAGAAAAGTATTAAAGGTAATAAGTTTGTGAAATTTTGATGTTCTAAGACAAAAGATTAGGTGATAGCGTGACAGAGCCAAAGTTCATTTTAAAGTAATTGGAATACTTACTGGATCGTATATGTCGTGTGAAATCTGAATGTTATAATTCAAAGATTAGGCATAGTGCGATGTTTTATCCTTTTGAAATGTGGCCATAGCGTGAGAAACTTATATTAGAATCCAGGTTCTTCTGTTGCATAGTGTTCTTTGTCTAAATCTTGAAAAAAGGTATGCATTGTGAATTTCATATCAGTTGAGTTTGACCGCATGCACATTGCTGAGTGATGATGATAGATTTCGCAGGATATATATCATTTCATAGGATCGTTAAGATTCGCGCATTCTTGCTGAATTCATTGAAGCTAGATCTATATGTGGGCTGACGTTGAAGTGTTGAATAGCCACAGCGAATCTTTCCGTTGAATATATATCCCAGCCGACAATCTTTTGTTTCGTTTTTTGTTTCCCCATTTTTGAGGAGAACAATTACAGTAAGCAAACACATAATTTTCCTCCATTTTTAAAATTTAAAAAAAAAAGTGTACTTTTGTTGTTGGTGATGCTGGGGCTTGTTTGGTAGAAGAGTTTAAGTAACGTTGTTTGTATTTTTTTAAAATACATGTAGGTAAAAAAGTGTATGAAAATACATGTAATGTTGTTTAAGAGCTGAAAATATGTATTTAAGATGCTTTACCAAACGTGTGTTTAAACAACAGTTTTTAGTTTTTTTGGAAATAGCAATTTAGGGCTGTTTGGTACTATTATTTAAATAGCAGTTTTCAGTATTTAAACACTACAATACATATTTTCATGACACTTTTTCACCTACAAAATCTCTTACCAAACGGGCCTGTCTTGCAGTACTCTTAGTTTCAAAGGTAGATACCTATCCAATTATGTATTTGAATTTAATTGAAAAACTTAATGTACTGAATTTATTTTCTCTATTCTATTGTATAACATGATTCTGTATAAATAAAGTCTACTATCATTTTTTCTAAAAAAACGTTTGCCTTCAACTAATTCAATAAGTTTTTAGTAGTAACTTTTAACTTTAATATAACTTTATAAAATCTTACTTTTTTTTTTTATTTTATAAATATACTTTAGCACACTTTCAATAAAATACTAAATAAATTTATTCACACATTTAAAAAATTGTACTTATACCTAAATTTATTGTAAAAATAAAATTACTTAAACTTATGTGTATGCTGGACAAGACAGGTACTCAAAATGTACCCAAAAAGACTGCGACGCGCCTGTGTGTTCCATCTAGTGCATTGAATACTAGACGAAAGGGTTTTCAAATGATCCCTTTAAAATTTGTCTCAATTGCAGGCGGTTGGTAAGTTGCTATCTGCACTTATTATGTCTTGCATAAATGGGTTCTTTGATGGCCACTGTTCAATTCATCATGTTGCATTGCACTATCGCTTTTAAAATAAGAGGTAATGGGACCATGTTGACATTTGAGGCTGGTATAAGACTATAAGCACATATTCACCCGTATAAGAAATTGAAATATCAATATAAGACAATGATATGTAATTGGATCAATTGCATATATCTATAGGCAACACCAATCCTAATCCAAAGTATGGATTATAACCACACTCGAACAAAACCACACAAATCAAATTCTTAAAATCTACAAACAACACTCACAAACCTCATAAATATAAACTAACCCAAATTCTATTATACAAAAATTAAAATTAATAATAATTTTAAAAAAACACTCAATGCCTACTTAAAAAAACTTGACGCTTGCATAAGCCAAATCCCCAATACACCAAATGGTGCTCTCTCACTCAAACATTACACTTACTCATGACTTGTACATATATCTTTCAACCAAAAATGGAACCAGGATATCCACCGAGAGGACAATCTAGAACTATACATATGTACTTTAATCAAAAGGGCTGCAAGCAATATAATGCTTAAAGTAAAAGTAGAATTAAACAAATAAAGTAAATGCTTAAACAGAGTAAAGTAAAGTAAGGTAAATGCTTAAAGTAAGTAAAAGTAAATGCTTAAACAATACAAATTACAATATTGTCAAAATAAACACTTACAGCTGTAGCAAATAAACCCTTAAAAGCTAAAATTGACAGAGGTTACAAGATTACAAAACTGGGAAGGTAAGGGAAATCTAGGGAAACTATGAAAGCTTAGAAAATTAAGTTCTAAATACATTGCAAATCAAGAATAATGTTTCTTTCTAAGCTAGTTTGAAGAGAAACTCTTCAAATTTTTAATATATCTTTTTTTGGGTGTGAATTTTGAAAATTGAACCATTGAATTTTATGTTATTTATATGCTTAACGTGCATATCAAATTTTGTTCAAATAAGATATTATTTACTATTCAATCAATTAACTTATTTTTTATACATAATTTCAAATAACAAAGACTTAAAATTTTAACATTTGTTTAATAACATAAAAATTCATTTTTAATTTTTTTGAAATTTTGCGAGCATGAAGGATATAATAAAAACATGCAATCTAATGACTTGATTTTAAAAATTCACACTTAATAATAAAGATATATAAAGAGTTTGAAGGGTTCTTTCCAAACTAGTTTGGAGATAAACTTTGTTCGCAAATCAATTATCTATCAAACTAGAACTTCACTTTCTTTTAAATCTAAAATAATCTTTGCTTGATTCCTTACTAAAAGCAATTTTCATTTCAATGTGGCCTGTCACAAAGCAAAGGATCATTGATGAGACACAAGTACAGTACATGTTAGTCTTTTTGGATGAATGTTGTGTCTGTGTCAAGTCTAGCATACACAAACTAAATCACTCTTTTAACTTAACTTAAGACAACCTCAAATTCAGTAATAAGCACACAAGAGCCCTTTTTTTTTCTTTTTCTTTTTACTTGTTTTCTGCTCTCTTTTTTGACATTACACAGGTTGGTTTTTATATCGATGATATCAAGACTAACTTGTTAACATCATCATTTATCAACTAAGAAGTCCTTTTTTTTCATTTATCAACTAAGAAGTCCTTTTTTTTTTTATGGAAGAAAATTATGTTTTTTTTTTTTTGCTTACTGTAACTATGCTCTCAAAGAATATGGTAGCAATCCACCAAAACAAAAGATTTTCAGCTGCGATATTCAACAGCAAGATTTGCTATGATTGTTCAACTTCAACTGTAATATCTACCTTCAATGAAATCAGCATATCTTAACGAACCTATGAAATGATCGATATCCTACGAAATCTATCATCAGCTATATGGTCAAAATCTGATTTAAAATTCATAATGCATAATCTTTCAAGATCTCAACAAAGAATCATACGGAACAGAAGAAACTAGATTATAATTTATATATGATCTCACGCTATGGCCTCGTTTTTAAAAAGATAATTATCGTACTATATATGCCTCGTAAAAGTTAAGATAAATATCGTACTATGCCTAATCTTTGAATTAGAACATCAAATTATACACAACATATATTGAAGAGTTCCAGTTATTTTAAAAAGTAATTTGGTTCTGTCACGCTATTGCCTCATTTTCAGAACGATCGGTATGACGTTTTGCGTAATCTTTTGTCTTCGAAGAACAAATTTGACAAAGCATATTATTTGTAGCATTACTGAACCATTAAAGCTTTTCAAATTGTTTTGGATTAGAATATTGATATTAGATAAAACAAATTGAGATTACAACAAATATGGATCACATTAGTTACATCATATATCACATCTCTAAAAAAGTATGCTTGATATGACTAACAATTCCTACTCCTTTTTTATCATTCTCTTCTCAAAATCTTTAATTAAAATAAAAAATAAAGTTTGACTACAACTTCACTCAATATATTTTTATTAAATTTAAATTTTGACAAATTCATCATTGGATTATGTGGGTACCTTAGGCATGCATGGCAACGTCCTAGTCCGTCCTCGGCATGCTTTGCAACGTCCTAGTCATGCTTGGCAACATCCTCGGACGGAGTTCTGAGAGTCATACATCGAAAGAGTCTTCTCCCACTTTCTGCCTTATAAGCAAAGACCTGAAGACATCAAAATCCTCCTCTCCATTCGAGGAGCTAAACAACAAAATTTTGAGGGGCTATTGTGGGGCCTAAGAATTCGGCAACCCCGGCCCATTTTTGTACTGGGCCGTCCTCGAATTTTGATGTACACTACTCCTTCACTTCAGAGCTTATAAAGCAGAAAGTGGGGAAAGACTCTTTCGATGTGAGAGTCCTAAGACTCCGTCCGAGGACGTTGCCAAACATGCCTAGGACGTTGCCATGTATGCCTAGGACATTGCAAAGCATGCCGAGAACGGCCTAAAACGTTGCCATGCATGCCTAAGACGTTGCCATGCATGCCTAAGATACCCACAAAAATAATAATAATAAAATTTTAAAAGGGGCATTAGAGAACTACCTAGACAGCAGTGGAGCCAAAAAAAAATTGTTTGATAGAGTGGTTAAGCTATGATATTGATAAATTAATTAAGATAAATTCAAAACACATGTATACAAACTTACAAATACATTAGTATAAAAAAAAATTTTAATTTTTTTTAATACTAGGTAAGTTATAATTTTATATATATAAAAAATAAAGACAATATATTATCTTTCAAAAATCTGATGAATATATAAAAGTTGTATAATTTGCTTTGAAAAAGAAATATCCAAAAAAATAATAATAATTCTCTATTTTTGATAAATCAAATTATCAAAACATGAAAAATTAATAATATGTGTAGAGTGTAGATAAAGAAAATAACAACCAAGACAAAAAGAATAACTAAGCTAAAAAGGCAGTTCTTTTTTTGTTAATTATAGTATTTCTTTAAATTTTAGGCTCAAATTTTTTTTAGGAGGGACAAAGTAAATTTTTTTTAAATACCCAAAGTGTAAAGCAAGGCCCCTTAAGGACCAACAGGACTTGCTACTAAATCTAGAGATGATTGTCTTTTTTTTTTTTCTTTTTTTTTTTAGTGATAATTACAACATGCTGTTAATTCTATCGTTCAAATTCTTTTCCCTATAAATCCCAAACACTTTATATATGGGGAGATACCAATTCAACAATGTCCTAGACTACTTAAAGATGATCTTGGATGTTTGGAGAAAAAATTGATGAGTTTAAGTCCAACTATGTTATATTAACTACTTACTTTTATTATTATTAATATCCTTTGCTCACAACCGAATGCATTACATTATCTCCTCTTTTTTTCTTTTTCTTTTTTTCTTGTTTCTTTTTGAATATGTCCACATCATATAAAGAAACTATAAACTCATGGGATAGAGTAGACGAAAAAGAAAATAAGAAAGCGGCGCCTTTGAAGAAAGAGCTGCTCTTATATAAAAGTATAAAATATTAAATTCAAAGTACAAAACCTAGGAAAAGACGTTGTTGGTAAAAGAGTGACATTTCCCAGTTGAATCCTCTCATCAGTATCAATTGCAAATCTAGCACAAGATTTAACCAAACCACATGACACTAATAGACAAGTTAGGGATCTAAGAGACTACGACAGAAAATCAAGCGTTAAGATTACTAGTTTGAATTTCATAATTGGAGATAAAGAAAGATAACAGTCTCTGACTCCTTTGTGTGCTCGGATGGTCACGTGGATCTAACAGCACTTTTAGTGCAAGTTTGTTTTCTTAAGATAAACAATACATTTTTCATAACTATTACGTAATTGTTGACGTAGTTCATTTTTATTAATACACGACATTTTATATAACTATTTTGTAATTGTTGACACAGTTCATTCTTATTTATTCATGATAGAAGTAATGTTAGTGATGAATATAGATGAAAATGACATTATTCTAATCACAATAAATTGTATAAACTATTGTGAAATTGTTGTTTCTTAATATTACTAATTATAATTCTTGCAATGTAGCCTCCCTTATTAACATCTAGGGCAATAGTTTGTCACAGCGAAGTACATGACATTGGCATACCAAATAAAAATCCAAACCCTTCTCAAAAAAATAAATAAATAAAAATCCAAACTTTTAAATATAAGAGGGAAATTTTTAAATGATTTGATGATTTTGGCTTGGCCCCATCATGTTGGTTTTCACTATGTGAACATTTCCTTGTCTGTGTGCATGTGTTGGATTATATATATGCTTCATCGTTTTTCCTTGCTTATTATCATACTTTTTTTTTTTTGGAGAAAGCTTATTATCATACTTGAATATTGATTAATTAACTACCCAAACTTAATCTTAAATAATTGATCAAATTTTGTAGTTAAGCCATATCAACGGTTTGAGCAGTGTTTTTTCATCTATTGAAAACTACGTTCTCTATTTACACCACATCAACATTTTTTTATCAATCCACATAAGTCTTCTTCTTTTTTTTCCTTTTTTTTTTTTCATTTTCCATATTTTCTTTTACTTTTTCCCCATTTAATTTCCTTTTCTTTTTCTTTTTTCATATTTTCTCCTCTTCCCTCTCTTTCAAATTACTGTCACCAACCAGAGCAAGGAATTCACGAATTCGGACTTTCACCAACGCCGCCCTGACTCAAAACCAGCCTCCATTGCCTAAACCCAAATATGTGAAATAGAGGTAGCATGAACAAAGACACCGAACACAGCTCGAACTTGGACTCGATCTGATCTGAATCTCACATACATGATAGAGCTATACAAAACCGGAATTTACGATGAATCAATACCACCCAATGAGTGACTTTTCCAATCATGCCTAAAGAATATAAAAGGGATTGCCATTTCTTTTTCTTTTTCTTTTTCCTTTTTTTTAATTAATTTAAAAGGGCTTGCCATTATTTTACCAATTCTGGTTAATTTCTTTCTACATGATTTTATTTAATTTTTGGATTTTAGAGAATTGTTTTGGCTTTTAAAAATTTTAAAGCTATTTAATTGAATTGGTATAATAAAATTGACGTTGCATAGTTTGATTGAACCAACAAGTAAACATATACAAGCATTTAATGGTTACTTTCAACATTAAGTGTGGATAGAAGGGCTTAAATCAAAATGTCAGAGATGAAATCTAATTTTTTAACATAGAGGTTATGACCTCAAATTTAGAGGTTTAATTTGCAATTTAGTCTAAAATAAAAGAAATGTATCACCTAAGATTTGTTTGGGATAGTTTATTTTCACTCATTTATTTTTTATAAAAAAAATAATAATAAACTGGATAAAAGTACACGTATACCTATAAGAATTATTGATTAAAAAATTATCGATAAGTTAGCAGAAAAAATAATTGGAATTTAAGCTAAAATATGATGTGCTTAGAGAAGTGGCTCTAAAATGTTTACAAGTCTAGTGCTACTCTATGATTCTTTTGACAAATGGTTAGGAGATCGTTGTAATGTTCAAAGGAGAAAGGCAAATGAAGTGGATGGGGATGTTCATCGGTGTGGTCGGCCAGTTATTGGGGAGGATTTTCCACTGCACTACGCATGTTAGAAAACAGAGGATGGGATAAAAGAAATGATTAAAAAAAAAAATCACAAATCTGAGTAGCCGCGGAAATCAATGGTGCTAGGTGATAATTTCTAGGCCTTTAGCTTGACAATCTAAGCTTGGGTTGCCAACAAAGGTCAATTTAGCACGAGTTATACCCCAAATTATGTGGATAAGTATTGGATTGAATAAGTGTGCGTGTTGTACGAGGGTTTAGAGCATTCACATCAGCTCTGGTATAAATGTGTAAAATACACATTTTGATCACTTTTACACATTTTGAACCAAAAAACACTCCACATCAGTTCTTTCAAAATCATGTAAACTTGTGAAAATTTATCAACGAGCTACAGTACCCGTGTAAATTTACACGGGCACTGTAGCTCGTGTATTTAATTTTTTAATAATTTTTTCTCCCTCCTCCCTAACTGACTCTCATCTCCTACCTCTCTTCCCTAACATCCAGCGTGCCAGAATCAACGGAAAATGAACCCAAACAAACCCACACACAAACACACCCACACACAAACAAACCCAAACGGCCAGAATCAACTGAAAATTAACCCAAACAAACCCACACACAAACACACCCACACACAAACAAACCCAAACAGACATAGATATCGGTGCTTATCGGAATGATCTAGGTCACCGGAGTTCGTGGGTCGGCCGGTGAAGCGTGGAGCGTGGAGCGTGAATCGGTTGGTGAAGAAAGGATCTGGATTGTCGGAGCTCGTGGGTCTTGCTTGATCGGAGCTTGTGGATTAGACCGAGAGGGAGAGATCGGAGCTTGTGGATTAGACCGAGAGGGAGAGATCGGAGCTTGATCGGAGCTTGTAGATTAGACCGAGAGGGA
Organism: Quercus suber; assembly: GCF_002906115.3. Classification (NCBI taxonomy): domain Eukaryota; kingdom Viridiplantae; phylum Streptophyta; class Magnoliopsida; order Fagales; family Fagaceae; genus Quercus; species Quercus suber. The sequence continues at coordinate 661,934 of NW_027069691.1, read as the reverse complement.
GAGATCGAAGCTTGATTGGAGCTTGTGGATCGGAGTTAGGGAGATCAGAGCTGTGGATCGGTGCAGCCGTGGATCGAAGCTTGTGATCGGAGCTGTGGATCGAGCTTGTGATCGGAGCTAGTGTGGATTAGACCGAGAGGGAGAGAGATGGGTATAGAGAGATAGACTGAGAGGGAGACCGAGAGGGAGAGAAATGGGTATAGAGAGATAGACTGAGAGGGAAACCGAGAGAAATAGAATCAGAAAAAATGGAAAGTGATAAAGAGAGAGAGATAACGCGCGTATAAAAGGGTTTGTTGAGAAATAATAAAATAATTGAAATAATTGATTATTTAAATAAAAGTGGTGATAGAATAAATGAACTGATGTGGGTGTATTGTAAAAGTGAATGTGTAAAATAGAAAAAGTAGGTTTTTATGTGTAAAATAGACACAAATTTTATATGAGCTGATGTGAATGCTCTTATTGAGTCCCACATCAAATGTTTCTTTAAATTATGACACAAGTTGTTGACGAAGTTTAACCTAAGCTTAAGTTGCTAGCATCTTAAGCCTGCTTGATTGACCTACACTGTGCTGCTAGACTCATCGAAAAGCACTGGATTTTTTTTTTTCCTTGTTCCCAAAAGTGTATTGTATGAATTAGGAAACTATTAGTTTTAGACTTAAATTCTCAAATAAATGTTTCAATCTTTCATTGCTTTATAACCCTTTCAGAACTCAAGAAGTGTTGTTCTTCCTTTTGCAAGGGAAAAAAGGGGCTACATCCACTTGACCAAAACAATTATAAAAAACGTGATCCCTTAATTACAAAAATAATTAGATTAAACTGTAGCTATAACTCTTTTTCCTGTCGTTTTGCCCTTTCCCCTTTCCCTCTGTAGCCTAGATTAACCCAATCTCTAATTCTAAATTGATACACAGTCACTTTACTTTCTGAGAACTAAAATATACCTGATTTCGGTGTAAAGTATAGAAGATTACAAATAAGCTACATCATATTCAGCCGAAAAAACAAATTAAGCGACTTTAATTATAAAGAACTTATGACAATTATATTACTCTTTGACTAAACTAGTCATGTATCCTTTGGCCTTTGCAAAAGCTGTAAATAACTATTCTTTTTTCTTAGTTTACTAATTAAAATAAAGTTTTTTATTGTTTACAATGTCTTTTTATAGTTGGAAAAGTTTTTTTTTTTGGTAGAAATAGTTGGAAAAGTTATTATCCAAATTTATGGCTTATTTCTTCTCTGCTTTCAAGGTTTGATCAGTGCCTTGGATTCGCATATCCATTCCTTTCATTATGTATAATAGCTGCCATACAATAAGTAAGAAATTGGCTGTTCATATTTTAGGAAAAGCATATGGTCAATTGCTATGGCCTTCTGGATTCGGATAAGTTTCATCTCCAAAATGACCAAACATTTCAATATCGTACATGACTTTGAGGGGACTTTGTAGCTGTTAAAGATCAGATCGATGGCCCTCAAAGTGACTTTTCAAATTATTGGCCTTATGGGTGTCAGTGATCACCCTATGGGGTGTTGATGTTATGGGGGAAGGGGTTTACACCTTGTATTTGCTGTCATGTACAAGCATGCATCGATGCTTGACAGCCCAGCTTGCCAGTGCAACGCACTGCGAAGTGCAAAGCCCCTCGTGCTCGGCCGCAACACGTACAGATACAAGGCTTTGTACCCTTAAAATACTAAAATGCGTCTCTTCCTAACACCAATTAGTTCTAGTAGTAGTGATTAGCATCGCGCTCCTAACACAAATGTTCATGAATAATTTGAATTTTTTAGATCTCTTTTTCTTTCCATCATGCTAATTAATTGGCTAATTAAAATGTTTTTACCAAAAAAAAAAAAGATGATATCATTCTTATTTTATCAACGGTTTTAGGAGTTACGTTTGTTTTTTTTTTCTTTATAATAAAAAATATATATATCAAATATCTTTTTTTTGTTGAATTTAAAATAAAAAAATCAGCATGCAAGGTCTATTACACAATGCCCTACTCACAAATAATTCAGTTTTTCAAATAAGATCGCGACTTCAAAATAGGATTTCAATTCAAAAAATAATTTGTATACACTAATGTGCAACAAGATATATGTAAGAGACATTACTCACTTTTTTAGGACATGTTAGCCTTTTCATATTGATATGAAAAACATAAAAATATAAATTGCTTAATCGATAGACTAACATAGACCACCTTTGCTCGACCACACCAACAAGACTCACCAAATCTAGAAAAATCTATTAACCCCGTTCTCCACTGAGAATCAGGATCAAGATATTGCTAGAAACAAAGAAACACCTTATATTTATGGACCCCAAATAACTCTTTAAAAGGAAAGTTCTACAAAGAAACGGTATCAAGAATTATCATAATCAAAACAAAACAAAACAAAAAAACAACTACTAGTTATTATCCTTCTTATATCTCCCTAACTTATGCATCAAAACAACCCATGCTTGTATCACACTAGTGTTACTTTGAGATTTTTCTCCGCTCAAAAGTATCCAACGAAGGTATATATGGGGAAACAATTCTAGCTAGTGCATACCCAACCTAGGAGAAAGCTGTAGGTCACTTGATTCGAGTTTTAGGTAGATCTAGTGAGCAAAACACAAAAAATAAAAATAAAAAATTATTTGCAATTCTATGTACGTATCTTTCTCTATTTTTGGGGTGTTTTTTTTTTTCATGGGGCATGATACTTGTAGATTTGTGTTGGGTGTAGGAGATTAACTTTTGTAAACTTTGTGGTTGTAAATATGTGTTTTGTGATTTTGGGAAATCCGATGACCCATCTTAGACCGACTATTCCATCTAGTGGTCAGATATGGGTGGTTTTAGCGTTTCGCCCAACTCTTCAGACATCAACAAGTGGAAGGATCTTACACCCAACGAGATCGAGTCGAGTGACGGGTTGACTCCAAATCCAATTCAACTCAACCTATGGACACCCCTAGTGAATACTCTAAGCTTACATTCTCTCAATTCCAAAACATGAAAATAAATTATGACTAAGATATATAGTAGTCTTCCTTCTAACAATATTATGAGCACAACCAAAAGCCATTACACTGAGAACACTTGCTTACTATTATAAATCAAGGCTTGAAAAAACTGCCCGACTCAATCTAATATGACCCAAAACGGTCAAATCCAAAAAGTTAAATGATAGGAAACCTAATTTAATCAGTTGGTGGTCATGTTTCTATCGATGAAACTCGTTAAACCTAACGGTCCTAACCCATCCAATCTTTTTTGAAAATACAGTATACTATGTGTCATTTTATTTCATCTTCTCTCTATATCTCACACATCGTTTAAACATACCCAAAAGGTAAAAATCCAAAAACCACATGATTGTATATGTACATCTCAAGTCGCAAGCAAAAGAGCATCCGCATTTGGGCTTCTAAATGCCAAATGTTAAGAGCATTTGGCATTTAAGCCCCAAAACCCATCAGCAATGGGAAGGCTATATCCCAAATGCTAAAAAAAAATTTGAGATTTTGCTACAGTACCATCTCAAATGTAAGATGGTACTGTAGCAAGATGGTATAAAAAAAAAATATTTTTTAATTAACTTTACCGGCAAATTTCTTACTCTCCCTCATTTTATCTCTTTCTTTTCTCTCTCTTCCTTCTCTCTTTCTCATCCCCTCTCTCTCTCTCGCCGAATCACCAAGCCGGATCGGAGCTCACGCCGGATCCGTTCCGATGGGTTCCGTTCCATTCCGATGGAGATCGGTTTGGCGAGGTGGGTTCCGTTCCGATGGAGATCCGTTCCACGGAGATCGGCATGGATTGTTGATGGGTTCCGATGGCAAGGTGGGTTCCGATGGATTGTTGATGGGTTCCGATGGCGAGATGGGTTCCGATGGCGAGGTGGGTTCCACGAAGATCCGTTCCGTTCCGATGGCGAGGTGGGTTCCGATGGAGATCGGCATGGATTGTTGATGGTGGGTTTTTCTTCAAATTTTTGTTTTTGTGATTGTTGTGATTGTTGATCGGCATGGATTGTTGGGATTGTTGTTGTGATTTGCTAGGGTGGTTGGGTTTGTTCACGGTGATTTGTTGTTGTGATTTTCTCTGGTTTTTTTTTTTTTTTTTTTTTGGTGTTGATGGTAGTTTCTGGGTTGCCGGTGGTGGTGGTGGCAACAGTGGTGGTGTGCAGCGGTGGTGGTGATTGTGGTTCCTGACCAGAAAGAAAGAGAGAGAAAGAATAAATAATGTATAAATAATGTGTTGTAATGTATAATGGTAATTGTAAGAAATATTATTTTATTGTGTAGAAATATTATTTTAATGAGTAGGATTGAGATATAAAAGTTGGGATGTTGGAGAATTGTAAAATTGTATTGTATAATTGAAAAAGTGTCTTTTTGAGGTGGTAAAATAAAATAGAATTTAGAACCCGGCTGTGGATGCTCTAAAGATGATATTTCATTCTCTGCAAAAAAAAAAAAAATTAATTAAATAAAATAAAATCTCGCAGGATTGGGAGATTTGAAAGATGACACCCATCATGGCCATCATTGGGGTTTTGGCTTTTCAAATAACGAAAAGCTGATGAGTTGAGGTTTCAAATCTCTAAAAATTTCCAACAAAAGTTGTTGAGGTTTTAGATTGTCGTGTATCTTTTTTTTACCTTTTCAAATCATATATGTCTTCTATAGTTGGTGGATGAAATTTGAAGGATTTTTTTTTTCTCTTTTTGTTGTGTTTTGGTCTCTAAAAAATGGGACATTCTGGCCTTTTGCCCTTAATTTTAAAAAAATTTAGCAATATGTCCTTGTTTTGAAACTATATAGGTTCGTGCCCCTGTTTCGATACTCGATTACCATAAAATCGAGTTTCAACGCAAAACTCGATTGGTTTAAAATCGAGTTATGCCCGATCAAACTCAAAAAAAAAAAATGCATAGAACTCGAGCTCTAGGAAATCGAGTTTCATGTAAATTTTTATAAGATACAAAGTTCAGGGGTCCTATAGTGGCGTTTTTTAATCCCTATAGTGACGTTTTTAAGCCCTATGGTGGCGTTTTTCTGGGAAAATTTTTTTATAAGTCTGAATACCAAGTTCAGTGGCCCTATAGCGGTGTTTTTTAATACCTATAGTAGCGTTTTTCTGGAAATTTTTTTATAACTCTGCACAGTGGCCCTATAGCGGCGTTTTTTAATACCTATAGTAGCGTTTTTCTGGAAAAAAAAAATTTTTATAAGTCTGAAAACCAGGTTCAGTGGCCCTATAGCAGCGTTTTTTAATACCTATAGTAGCGTTTTTCTGAAAAAAAAAAAATTTATAAGTCTGAATACCACGTTCAGTGGCCCTATAGCGGCGTTTTTTATACCTATAGTGGCGTTTTTTATACCTATAGTGGCGTTTTTAAGCCCTATAGTGGCGTTTTGGAACTCGATTTCCATTTAATCGAGTTTCATGCTTTTTTTTTTTTTTTTTTTTTTTTTTAAGTTTGATCAGGCATAACTCGATTTTAAACCAATCGAGTACTTTAAATAACTCGATTTTAAGGTCATCGAGTATCGAAACAGGGGCACGAACCTATATAGTTTCAAAACAGTGGCATATTGCTAAATTTTTTTAAAATTAAGGGCAAAAGGCCAAAATGCCCCTAAAAAATGTATAAAACTTGAGGAATTAAGTGATTTATGGATGTTTTTTTATTAATCATCTTGACCCAGTGTCCTACCCGAGACCCAACTGTCCACCCAAAAGTGAGCACAGTAGTTGGCTGCGGGTTCACCCAAACCAACCCTGACCAACTCGTGAACACACAAAATAGCAAGTTTTAGATTTTTTTTTTTTTTTTTAATTACCACCGTGCACCAAGGTGTAATAGTCACTTAGCAAGTATAAGTGTTTATGGAGCGTAAAGCGCAAAGGTCAGGGTTCAAGCCTTCAGGAGATAACTTCACATACATAAACACTTAGATTAGATTAAAGTAAAATTTCAATCTTATAAGAAGAAGAAAAAAAAAATTCCTAATAAACTATATCATTTCTAAATACTTAATTCCTTAATGTGCTTTGTTATAATGATTAAAGAACTCCTTTTATAGGCTTCCATCACTAGAAAAAAATCATGATCAGTTAGTAGAGCAACATCAGCCCATTAGAAAATAAGAGCAAAGTAAGCATAATGGTAGCGATTAATCAATATGCTCATTAAACTATAATTAGAGGAAAAGTATGACATTTGACATATTTATATAAAAATTATTTGACCTTTCATGCTAAACACGCCTGAATCTTTTATCCAGAATTGGCTCACGAATCTTCTTTTTATTTTTATGAAAGTCTTCCTCTTCTTTCCTCTTTTTTTCGTGCTTAGTCTACAGTACTGTCTCTACATTTCTTGTCTACCGTTATCTCATAAGTCATTAACTTCGTTCTTTGTTTTTTGTTTCAAAATGACTTGCACTCCTTGATTGCTTCTTTTGACTTAGAACAGTTATCAATAGCAAGAAGGAGAATTTAAAAAAAGAAAGTAAAAGCTTAAATAATATTATTGAGTAGAAAACGGAGAAGGTATTTAAAATTTGAAAAATGATATGTGCACAACACTTTTATAATATTTTTACAACAAATCTTAAATAGCAAGTTGTTATTGGTTGTTATTGTTGGGGCAAAAAAGTAATCTTAATATTATGTTCAAATTTGAACCTATAACAACTAATCACCTATGATTTGTTATGAAAATATTGTAAAAATATTGTGGATGTAGCACCTCTTTTAAAAATTAAGTCAATTGAAATTTTTTTATTAAAAAAAAAAGTAAGTTGAAATTTCAAATTAAAAGGGATCGATTATTTAAGGTTTATGCAACACCAACACAAACATTAGTACACTTTCGAGTCCTTAAAAGAAAAATTAATTAAATTCAAATTGTGTTATGGACACAACTATTTTTAGAACTTATTAAAATGACAAGTTGTGATTAGTGGATACTTATTTTCATGTTTATCTATCACTAATTCTATTTTTATTTTTCGCCACTTATAATCTGAATAAGTTGTTATGTCGGGAGTTCAATTATTCAACTTCAAGACACTTTGGGGTCTATTTGGATACCGCTTATTGCTGAAAACTGAAAACACTGTAGCAAAATAATTTTTAAATATGTGAATAGTACCGTTTGACCCAATTTATAAAAAAAAAATTTGCTAAAATTCGTATTTGCGGGTCTCATAAACAATACATGGGACCCACATAAAAAACGCCAGACGCAGAAAACTTTCATTTTCAATGCAATCCAAATGTAGGCCAAGGTAGCAAAATTAATATGATATATAAGCTAAGTCATAGGTCAGAGTTGACTTATCATCTGACCCGTGAACAATACACGGGACCCACACAAAAAACGCCAGACACAGAAAACTTTCATTTTCAATGCAATCCAAACATAGGCCAAGGTAGCAAAATTAGTATGATATATAAGCTAGATCATAGGTCAAAGTTGACTTACCATCCGATCCGGCCTAATAAAATAGCATCTAGTATAATCAGAAGTCTTTGAATTGGAACATTGCCGGCTAGAACAAATTGACAATGAATTTGTCTTTACTCACACTGGTGAATAAATATATATTTGAATTTGTTTCTACTCACACTGATACTTCTCTTTTCATTTGGGAAATATGTATAGCAAAAGTATTTCAAATGATAACGTGTTATGCCCACTAAAACAAATAGTAAATTGTTTTCAATCTATAATATAGGAAAGAAAGTTTCATAGTTCTATCGTAGGGTCCAGCCGTCCAGGATTTATATGATTAGAAATTATACATTGATTCAACAGAGACAGAGAACCATATACCAATCTTTTTTTTTCTCCTAAAGTTTTTAGGATTTGGAGGATTTTGAAATTCAATACTTACAATTCAGGCAGAAACGAAAGAGAAAAAAAAAATTGAATATTTTGAATAATTCTTTCTTGAGAATTGTTCAGCGCGAATGACAATCCATTTTAACCACCTTTTTAATATTAAATTAGTTCTACAGTTATTTTTTTTCGCTCAATAATTAGTTCTAAGCTTCTACTTTCCGTTCTCTTCTTCTTCTTCTTATAACAAAAAATATTTATGTATAATATTTAATTAATAAGTATCAAATAAAGAATAAATTAAATTAAAGAATTTGGAAAAAAAAAAAAAAGAGTATTCCTAATTTAATTAAAATTCATTTAAAGAAATTCAAACTTAATTTAATTATTTGTTTAGTTTTTCATTAATTTATTGTAAAAGCCAGTTAGTTCTAATTAATTTAAATTAATATAGTTTAGTACTATTGATAACCATAAAAACTAAATTAATTTTTATATACATAAAGAGAGAAGGATGATGTAGAAAAAAGTGCACTTTCAAAAGCTTACCCGACGATTATAGAGGAAATCAACAAAAGTTTAAAAAAATTATATAATTTTTTTTTTTTTTTAAATTGAACCAAAGCCATCATAGAATACATGCATCTATCAGGAAGGGATGGGTCAACTATGATATTTAAAATGTAAACTAATGAGGCTTTTTTTATATTATTTTTTTGGGAAACAAACCATGAGATTAAGCACGGGACAAATCACAAATGCACGATTTGTTTATTTTACATTTTAGAATTTTATCCATTTGAAATTGATATATTTTACAAATATAAATGTGAATTAAGTGTCATATTATTTAAAATTTTAAATGACATTATATTATGTACATTGTCAAGTCTAAAATTTAAAAGTTTAACCATGAAATCATTTATCTGCATCCATTTCAAGTTAGTGGAGAGAATCATGTTTTGTTATAATGACTCATGCTCATTGATGGCCTTTCCGTTTGCTAATGCATACAAATCTTTGGCTTGATTGAAATGCAATACTCGTGTTTCTCACCCAAAAAAAAAAATCAATACTTGCGGACTGCGGTACCAGTTAGACCCTTTCGCAACACTAGAGAGCCATGCATGTACAGAATTTTTTGATACATGCATGGCTCTAAATGAACATAAATGCCAAAAAAAAAAATCAAACTTTTATATCCAATCAATAAGTAGAGTTTGTAATGTGTATGTCTCTGTGTTAGAACTTTATTATATATATATATATATATTAAATGCATGAAAAGGCTAACGGAAGATATTACGGAGTGTTATCAGAGTGACAAAACCAAAACATGTTTCTATATGATTTACAAGCTTCAACTGTCAGCTTTTTTGGGTTCGTTAACCACTCTTTGATGAACTTGATTGAAGTCTTTAACTCCTTGCACCTTTATGTCTCTAATATCATGAAGCAAAGCCTCCACTTTCCAGCCTTGTTTTCCCTTTCCTTTGAAGCATGAATCTATTTTCCTTGTGCTCACCATGAAAATAATTGAGTGTAATTCAACTACGTACCTTGCTTCGAGAAGATCTTCCCTAACTGCATATCATCTGATCATTTGCCTTCCCTGCATTTCCACAGTTTGAAGACCCACAAAAATCTTCCGACATGCTCTTGACTAAGCCTCATATACAATCCCTCCTTGTTTGTCTCTTTTCCTCCATATTCCCCCTTCTAACAATTGCTGCCGATGAAAGATTTCGACCCCAACCCTCCAAGCTGACAACACGTGTCAGATGTGTGTGGATTTGTTTTGTGCATACTCCTTGCATGCATGAAAGTGTTGGTGGGGAAAAGGTTAAAATGCAGAGTTAGCACCAATCACCAAGGTTTTTAAGATGTGATTAGTCACATATATCTATTTGATTTTATTTTGATCTTAGGTCGAAAGTGCTTGTGGTTTTCTAGCCTAAGTATGGATGAAATCAGGTCTTGAACCAAAAAGTGAGTTTAGGGATTTGGTTTTGCATAAGATAGATGTTAGGTACCCCCACAGCATCCATCAAGCAACTGTTACCTTATTTTAACTGTCTCACATGCAAATTGTCTTGAGTAATGTTAAAGATATAAACTTTTTTACAAATTACTGATGTGGTAAATAGTTATTGGTAAATGAAAAAAAGATGTTAATACCGAGCTTAAATGAAGACCAATAAAAAGCTGGTCACATCAACAATTTGTAAAAATATTGTAAAATAATTTCTAACCGTAGCATTACACAATTGTTTTATGTCCTAATAAATCAAACTACTAGTTTCATATTCAATATATTTCAGCCAACTCTATTCTCCTCTCCCCCTCTCTCATCTCCCTCCGTTTCAAGCATACTTTAAGGGACATTTGCCTTTGAATATAATGGGACATAATTGCAAAAAAAAATTGATTTTGATCAAGAGCCGAGCCAAGGGTCAAGCCAATTTTATTTAATTATTTAGAAAAAAAAATACATATGATAAATAAAATACTTTATATTATTGACAAGATTAGAAATTTACATCAAATAGAGAATAAGTATACAAAACCTTGGTCCTAGATATAATCTAAAAATTACAGGGCTTTCATCCTATTTACATTATATATAAAATTTAAAATTACTTCAAATAAAAACCTATTTTATGAATCTTTGATCTAAGTTCGGATGCAAAGTTACGATGTGAGAAAGTGTTAGACACCTATCTCATTCGATAAACCGGTTTTTTTTACTATAGTAATCAATGCCATGTCATGTCATCTAAGAAATCATGTCAAAAAGAAATCACATGTCATTCACAAGGAAATATGAATTAAAGTAGTTGAACATATTATAGTGATCATTGGATGAACATATTCTATGAAAAATAGGTGACTAGAATATTATCTTCAAGAATCTAATTTAGACATGTGAGGCATTGAATCATGTTTAATAAAGAGATATGTCATCGCATGCTAGTGATGAGAATGAAAGATCTAGCTTATTAATATGTTAAGAATTTCTAAAACATGGGATGGCATATTATTTTGTAAAAGATCTAATATATGAATATTTCAAGAATATATATATATATATATATATTCATATATTCTAAAACTTTATGAATATATATATATATATATAGTTTCTTGAAATATTCATATATTAGATATTTTACAAAACAATATGCCATCCAATGTTTTAGAAATTCTTAACATATGCACAAGCTAGATCTTTCATTCTCATCAATAGCATTTGATGACATATTTCTTAATTAAACGTGATTGAATGCCTCGCATGTCTAAATTAGATTCTTGTAGATAATATTCTAGTCACCTATTTTTCATATAATATGTTTATTTAATCCAATACTCTCTATCGTATGTTTAACTACTTTAATTCATATTTCCTTGTGAATAACATGTGATTTTTTTTTTTATTTGATATAATTTCTTTTGGATGACGTGACATTGATCACTATAGTTTAGAAAAAACCGATTTACCAGACGAGATGGGTGTCTTAACACTTTCTTACCTCGTAACTTAGTATCCAAACTTAGATCAAAGATTCATAGAATCGATTTTTATCCAATGTAATTTTTATCCAATTTAAATTACAATTTTGCCCCTAATGAGGCTAAATGAATGTTGCAAAATGGGTTCCTACTTTCAACACTAGCCAAGCCTAAAAAGGAACCTATTGGAAGTATGCATATGATATTTTCTGCATCCCCAGTGGCCTCGGCCCCACACTAAGTGGTGTCGAAGCTTTCGCTTTGCCACTCTTTTTAGAGTAAGATTAATCTACATGTCTCGTTTCATTTATCCGAACATTAATTCGAGCCACCTCAGATTGAAATAAAGTGGTGAGAAAATGTTATTAAGTTACACAATTAATTCAATCCTACTACGCTATCTAATAAACAAAACTTTGAATTGTATTATATAATATTTTAGTGTAATGCCCTTTTTTTTTTCCTTTTTTCCTTTTGTTTTATCAAGCTTCAAATAACTTCTCTAACTTCTCGTTTTGTTTATTTATGACCTTCTTAAAACATATATTGTATAAATGCCGGCACCACTTAGAACCTTCCATAAAAAAGTCAAAACAGGAAAGCTTTTTTTAATCAATGAATTAATTTAATGGGGAAGAGTTGACAACTAACAAGTAATATACATCCATGGATTGCGAGTGTGCTCGCACGCATGCTTCATGCATGCTCGTGCAGATCGGACACAAAGAGAGGCTTGGACTTTGCAGCAGTAGCAATAGGAGTGTAGCCGTGTAGAACACTCTCTAGTGCTTTAGTACCCACCCAATATAGTTCCTTCTCAAGCGTGGTACACACTTTAATTTGTTTATTTATATTCTTTCCAATTTTATTTGGAGAATACATCATTTTGCTAGAGAAATTCTTATTGGATAATGAATTAATGAGAGACCCATCACTCACCCAAAAAAAAAAAAAAAAAAAAAAAAAAAGAAGAAGAAGAAAAGAATTAAGGTGACCCATCTATGATGTTATCAATATCACTCACAATACAGCTATTTCTTTCCTCCTCTCCTTTTCATCTTTTGTTTTTTCGCTTTATTTTTCTTTTTTTATTTAGTTTTTATTGCCTTAATTAATTATTTATTTAAAAAAAAAAAAACTTGCAAATAATTAACTGTAGATGCTATTATTATCTCTTCTTTTCATTCTAACTCATTTAATGGATACAATGTATATAATAATGTTCAAAATTGAACATTAAATGTAACCACGTTCTATGTGCTTAAAAGTATATAGATATAGTAGTTAGCTCCACTTGACTTTTTTTTTTTTTTTTTGAAAAATAGTTCTACTTAACTTAACTAGTAAAGCCTCTTATTGTCAAATAAGAAAATCGTCATTGTCTACATCAAAAATTAATTTATGTATTGGCTTGATGATAAAACATAATCATCATTGAGCAATTGCCATAAATTTAAAATATTTCCATATATATATATATATATATAAAAGGTATGTAAAGTACATTCTAAAAAAATTTGATGTAGGATAGAATCTACCATTAGACTTTTTTATTTATTAATTTTGACATTTTTATTTATTAATTTTTGTTATTTTAGGTGTAGGTATTTACTTCCTTGTTTTTAGTTAGTTTGAATGCCCTTTAAGTCAAATTATAGCCATATTATATTTAGGAATCAATTAGTACATGTTTTAAAATATGTATTTATGTCTGTTAAGTTTTACCAAGTCTTTAAATAAGCCTTAAAGTCTATATATGCTTCTTTTTTTTGAACAATTCATATTCAGTTTAATAAAATTACAAATCTTTTCTTTATTACTTTCTGGTGGATTCCAAACTCCTTTTTCCATATGGATTCAAGGACTCTAGTGGATTTGAGGTCACTTCTGCACTCACACCAAAATCACATAATAAATTCAAGTGATAACTCAATAATAATGATATTTTGTCGAGTCATATGTTTGTGATTTAAACCCAATATCCCTCTCCCAAATTTTTCACCTATAAAAAAGATAAAATACCTTATTAAAAAAATATTATATATATATAATTTGATACTTTAAAAATGAGATTGGAATTTTAGACATCCCCATTAAGAACATGTTGGTATCAATTTTGCCATAAAGCTATTCACTAGTTTTTAGAGCACCCACAGTAGATGTGGGATATGTGTCAAATGCTAAATATTTGGCACATATCTCACACCAAACACAAAAAAAAGCTCCAATCAGATGTTGCATATGTGCCAAAATTATACCATTTGTGTCCGTACCATTGCAAATTTGCAACGGTACGGACAAATGTGGTAAACCAAAATAATATATTTTTATTTGGCTTTCTCTCTCCTTTCACTTCTAGTCTTGATTTTTTTCTCTCTTTTCACATCAAACCCAGCTCCTCCCTTTCTCTTCAGTTTATTCTTTTCTGTTCTCTCTCACCTCTGTTCTCTCTCACCGATTCCCTTCACCGATTCCCTCTCTCTTATAAATTGTTGATCTTGATCCGTCATCACTGATCCATCATCGCCGATCTCTCACCGGTTGCATTTGCATCGTCAGCTACTCAGTATTAACTGCCTCCATCTCCACTCTCCCATCACCAATCAAGCCGCCGACCTCACCGATCAAGCCGCTGCCATCGCTTCTCGTTTGAAGACTCCATCACCGCCGATCTGAAGACGCCATCGTTCTACGTCTCTATCTGGCAATCTCATCGCCCTCTGGCCACGCCGATCTTGGGTTTGTGGGTTTGTGCCGGTGGTGGGTTTGGGATGTGGGTTTGTGCTGATTTCTCTGGTTGTGTTTTTTTTTTTTTTTTTTTTTTTTGAGGTGGCGTTGGTGGATGTAGATTTGTGCCAGTGGTGGATGTGGATGTGGGTTGGTGGATGTGGGTTTGTGCCGTGGTGGGTTTGGGATGTGGGTTTGTGCCGATCTCTCTGGTTGTGTTTTTTTTTTTTTTTTTTTGAGGTGGCATTGGTGGATATCAGTTTGTGCCGGTGGTGGCTGTCAGTGTCGTTGCAACAGTAGTTGTTGGTGTCCATTATTGGGCAATGGTGGTTGTGCCGTTGTTGTTGTTGTTGATGATAAGGATGAGGATGAGAATAAGGATGAGGATGATAAGGAGTAATTAATATATTATTTTAATGTGCAGTAAATATTATTTTAATATATAAAATTGAAGTATAGAACATCTGATAAATGATATGTTATAAAATGATATGGTAAAATAATAAAATAAGCTTTTGATATGGCAAAATAACATAATTTTTACCACGGCTGTTACGGATGCTCTTAAGATTGCAGAAATACAGACATGATGCTCATGAACAAGTCTATGAGGATGCGTTTACTATAGCACTGCCCGGGACCCAACCAAAGTGAGGAAAAATTCAAAAATTCTTATGTATAATATATATGTGGAAGTGGCAGACAGAGGATGTCGATAAAGGTTCTCAACGTCAAACAGAATATCGAACCTGTGCTGATGTCATAAATAAAAATTACTTCCCCCAAATAATAACTCAATTTTTTATTTTCCTAACAGAAACCAAATTTCAATCATCGGCTATTTAAAGCCTACACTCCAAAATGAAACCACGACTGACTGAGTGAGTAAGAGAGAGAGAGAGAGATACACAGAGAAACTGAGTATAGTGTAAAAAACACAGAGTTTTCAGAGAGACAACAAAAAGGGTACCGGTAACCGGCGAAGATGATAGCTTACCTTGAGCGTTTCGTACACGGAAACGACGTCGAGTCGAGGCAAAACGACAACGACGACGACGTCGTCGATTGTACGAGTTTACGCGACGCGCTGGACCTACAGGGCAGTATCGACAGCGTGACTACCGGCTTAGCCGATAAAGATTTTGGCGGCTTGCGTTCTATAAAACCGTTGGCTCTAATCAGACCGGCGGGCACCGATGACGTGGCGAGGGTGGTCAAAGCGGCGGCGCGGTCATCGAATCTAACGGTGGCGGCTAGAGGCAACGGCCACTCAATCAACGGCCAGGCGATGGCCGATCGAGGACTCGTCCTGGACATGCGGTCCATGGAGGATGTGTTCGAAGTGGTCGGGGTTAATGGCACGGATTACGTTGACGTGTCCGGAGGGGCATTATGGGAAGATGTGTTGAAACGGTGCGTTTCCGGGTTCGGCTTAGCTCCGAGGTCTTGGACTGATTATCTGAGTTTAACGGTGGGCGGGACGTTATCGAACGCCGGTGTCAGTGGCCAGGCTTTCCGTTACGGACCACAAACGTCGAACGTAACGGAATTGGAAGTCGTAACGGGAAAAGGTGAAATTTTCGTTTGCTCAGAGACTGAGAATTCTGAACTGTTCTTTGGGGCTCTCGGTGGTCTTGGTCAGTTTGGTATTATTACCAGAGCTAGAATTTTGCTACAACCAGCCCCGGACATGGTGGGTATTTTACTACTTTGCCATTTTGTCTTAAATTTTTGTTACCTTTTTTTTTTTTTTTTACAAATTCGGCATTTCTCATTGTGACACGTAATTATGGTTGTTTGTTTGTGATTAGGTGAGGTGGATAAGGGTGGTGTATTCTGAGTTTAAGGAATTCACTCGGGACGCTGAGTTCCTGGTGACTCAGCAAGATGGCGACTCGTTTGATTACGTGGAGGGCTTTGTATTCGTGAACAGTGATGACCCAGCCAATGGCTGGCCTTCAGTGCCGTTGGATTCGAACCATGGATTCGATCCGACCCGAATTCCCAAAACCGCTGGCTCCGTTCTTTACTGTCTTGAAGTGGCTCTTCACTACCGAAACTCTGACCACCCTTCAACTGTTGATATGGTAACGAAATTTACCATTCTCCTGCAACATGGCCCATTCAAATAAAATATTAAAATGCACCTTATTTCTCTTTTGCTTTATTATTTTTTTTTTTTACTTGACTTGACTTAATTCCAATACTTAGAATATTGAAGCTAATACAATGCAAACACATGTCTAATATTTTTGACACGTCTTAATCAGATTGGCTCTAATGCACTACTAAACCAATCCTTACCCCTTTCTTTTTCTTTTTCTTTTTTTCTCTCTCTTTTTGGGTTTTTGTTTTGAGGGTGGGGTTGTAGGAGTGTATGACACTGTTCTTTTTGAAGTTACTACTTGGCGTCATGGGCTTAGGGACGCACAAGCTGTTAGTGTCCTTGGGAACAGTACGTGTGGGGGCCATAGCGATGCACTGAGTTTTGAGTTTAGAAGGGAGTTTTGACCTAGGTGGTTGCTAACAAGTGCATTAAGTAGGTCTCTCCGTGAAAATTTTGACCATGAATATGCATACGTGGGTTCCACGCCCAAACTGTCCCGCCGGACAGTGAAAAAGTCAAAAACTAAGGATTCACTTCCACGTGTGTGAACCTAAGCGATGGAGAACGGACTTGTTCTCCTCCACCATCATGACACAACGCCAATTTCACTCTCCATTTGCTTATTTTTACTATTATTATAATTAATTTTTAAATATTTTTTCTTTTGTTTATAGTTTCATGAATTACTTCAAACTTGAAAACCGACCATACAGAATCATGTATCTTCCATTGGATTTTCTGACACATTCCACTATGAAAAAGGTCATGAATTTTGGATTTAATTACGAAAATAACACTCCCCTTTTCGGATGTTTCTTTACTTTACTACTCTGACTTATGAGGCCCTCAATTTGGGATAGAAACTGGTTGGTCAATCACATTCACAACGCTCAATTATGATTGTACAACAATATTCAAGTAATATGTTAAAAACTAATATATTAATATACCATTTTTGTATATTTATATATATATATATAAAAAGGGGCCTCTTTGATAAAAAAGATCTAACGGCCATCAATTTTCAATTGCTCTTAGCATTATAAGTTAGCGTCATCTAGAACAACTAGTGGGAACGTTTTTGCAAAAAATACAAAATCCTTGTCAGTATTGTCACTTTCATGAGATACAGATCGAGTCGGGGTTAAAATAGTAATAATGCGTCAGTAAAAATGTTATTGCGCTGATCATTGAGTCTTTGCTGACGTTATGGTCCCCACAGTTCCACAAATGGCCCAGAAGCCATCATTTTCTGGAATCTGTAAACCATGAAAACACTCTCTTGGGTTATTGGAAATTTTTTTTTTTTTTTTATAATTATTGGATTATATTTACCCCTTGTTTATGCAATATTTGCTGTTTTTTGGGTATAGGATGTTGATGGGTTGCTTGGACGGCTAGGATTTGTTAAGAATTTGAAGTTCGAGTTGGACTTGAGCTACATGGAGTTTCTATTGCGTGTGAAGCGTGCAGAGGAACATGCCAGGGCTCACGGTCTATGGGACGCACCGCACCCATGGTTAAACTTGTTCGTATCAAAGTCAGACATTGACAAGTTTGACCGCGATGTGTTCAAGAATATCCTAAAGGGTGGTGTGGGTGGGCCCATGTTGATCTATCCTCTGTTGCGAAGCATGTAAGCATTGCTCACTTTCTCTCTTTATTTTTTTGTTGGGCCTGCATTAATTATACAACCACTAATAGGAAAATCACTATTTTTAATTTTGACTTCTTCTCAAATACTACTTTATTTCCAAAACCCAATTTGTTTTTGTTTTTGTTTTTTTTTTTTTTTTTTTTTTTTTTTAAATAGTGACATTTCTTGCGTTTGCATTACTTATTTCTAATGAGTGCGAAGTCCTGTTACTAGGTAACACTTTATAGTTAGAATTAAAACCATTTTTTTAAGAGAAGGAAAATCACGTATTACTTTCATAAGTAAATAAATGATGATTATCTAAGTCATTTTTTTCTTTTAAAAAAAATATGTATATATAAATAAAATAACATCCGAGTCTTTAACTAGATTATTTAACTTCTTATTCACAATAAATCATAAAATGGCATGAATTGACAGTATTGAATTAAACCTAGAACTTCTAAATTTACGTCATACTCCAAGATAATAAATTCGCTACTCGAGCACTCTGATGGAGTCAAAACTATTCTTCTTTATTAGTGTGTTTTATAATAATTACTTACCAAAAGTAGAATAATTTAAGGAGGTGATACAATCTGTTGGTATTGAGTTTTGCATTGCTGCTCCGTCTGAGCTGGATAGATTGAGCTCACTGTGAGTGACGAGGTTCTACAAGCAGTCCTTTTGTTTTTGAGTTAGGGCTTAAGGTACGGACCCACACCATAATTTTTGTCACGCAAGGATTGAATCACCTGGCCCTATCGATCTCGATATGCTGACTAATTTGCTGAACATTTTAAATCCGGTGGTTAAGATTTTGGTGGTAGGTCAAATATTTTCTACTTCTAATAAGGTTATCCAAGTGGGACCCAAAAGGATAAGCCCATCACCCAATGACCCTACTAAAATGTCCCCATGCCTTTTTGTTGCACTGAGAAGTCATACCGTTTAACAATGCACCCAATTGTACTGTATTAGATTCTTTGCCTAGTAATGTTAAGATCATAATTTTTATTACAATTTACTCATATAACAAGTCATAAGGGGTAAAAATTTAAATCCATCACTTTATCTTATCATTTGCAGCTTAAAACGTGAGCAAATTATTGTAAAAATTATAATATTAAGAATTTCCTTGCGAACCACACGTCAGTTTTGGGGTTTGGTCTTGCCGTGCGGTGCGGTGGGTTAAAGCGTATAAGCAGACGTTGGAAACTAGGAAAAGTACTTTGTGGGACAAAGATACGGTGGGACCCATGGTTAGAGTATTTTAATATTTTTTTGACATGGTTTTTCGCTTTTAGAATCTAGTTAACTTAGGCCAAAATTAACTTAGTCCTACCTAAAATTTAGGTTAGGTCAAGTTTTTTTTTTATTTGATGGAACGGTCAAGTTAAGGATAGGCCTAATAGGTCTTACATCAATATTTATTTTCATAGTTTCAAACCACTTGGGGGTGTGTTGGTAAATCAATATATGTGTCATTGTATTTGGAAATGGAAGTGCAGACTGGGGGCATTTTCGTCACTCTAGGTTTCTCTTTTTGTGGAAACAGAAATTTATAAGTAGATGTGAATATTCATAGTTTTTGGGGAAAAAAAAAATTGAAAGAGCGTTGCCATCCCAGAAATGACAAAAGGATTTATTCGCCAACCAGGTTATAATGACACCATAATTTGTCTGGGCTCCAGCAATGATTTTTTTATTGACGAAAATGCCCTCTTTTTTGGCTGATCCATGATGGTGTTTTTTAACGGGCTCGATAATGCTAGATTTATATTATTTGTTAATTTGTTTCCAGTGCACAACAGTTAAAAGGGGTTAACTTACAGGCTCATTCTATAATTGTACTTTTCTTTTCTTTTTCTTTTTTTGTAAGAAGGATTTTGCAAAATACATATTAAAAGAAGTCATGAATGGCCTAATGGTTTGATGGCATTCTTACCTTTCTATAGGTTTTATTTCTCGGATTTGATTCATCATTCTTCGTTTAAAAAAATAAAAATTAAAAATTAAAAATTACAAGCTTAATGCAATCTATAATTAGGGAATTTGTTGTGCCTTGCATAAATATGAAATGGTCATTTTGTTAGAGAATTTAAGTAGTGAGCCCAATTCGTCATTGTAGATCTAATTGAGTTTATGTTTTTACACAATAAACAATGATTGGATGGAGAGATAGAGTTTAGCTAATGACTACATTTAATTACCTATGTTCCAGGTGGGATACACGTACTTCTGTGGTGTTACCAGAGGGTGAGATTTTCTACATAGTGGCATTGCTCCGTTCAAACCTTCCGT
The DNA here is from genome assembly GCF_002906115.3 of Quercus suber. Taxonomy (NCBI): domain Eukaryota; kingdom Viridiplantae; phylum Streptophyta; class Magnoliopsida; order Fagales; family Fagaceae; genus Quercus; species Quercus suber. Next base: position 641,784 of record NW_027069691.1, on the reverse strand, counting down.
ACCCAAAGGGCCCTTCACCTGAGAAACTGGTTGCACAAAACCATGACGTTATTCAAAATTGCATCAAGAATGGCTTTGATTTCAAACTGTACCTCCCTCACTATGAAATACAGGAGGGATGGAAGCGACATTTTGGGAACCAGTGGACAAGATTTGTGGAAAGGAAGGCAAATTTTGATCCGTTGGCCATCCTTGCACCTGGACAGAAAATCTTCTCAAGGATCCATCAGCTCTAGCGTCCAATCAATCAAGATCCATTGTGATTAAATTTGTAACATCTGTGTTATCCGTAGTTTCAACTTTCCATATATAGGCGGATCCATCGGATCCATTTGATACTATAGTTCAGGAACAAGTTGGGGCAATGTAAAGGAATATTTTTAGCAAAAATTTAGTTCCATTGTGATCCTTTTTCTTAAATCTAAAGCAAGCGTCAAAATTAATATCTAGAAAATAAATATTTTACACAAATGTGGTGTAACTGTAAAGCCTCTTATTTACATTGTTCTATGAATGAGTGTCACGTCAGACTTTTTAAAATAGAATACCAAAGAACAACACATCTTACAACACTCAATTAAAACCCCAAAACTCTAACAAAATTGCAAGTATATATGCTCTCGCTCAGACTAAGGGGCCGTTTGGTTTGTGTTTTCAAACAACATTTTTTAGTTTTTAAACAGCATTTTACGCATTTCAACACACTTTTTCACCCACACGTATTTTAAAAAACTACAAACAACAATTTTCAAACTACTCTACCAAACACCCCCTAATTCTCTGACCACAAACACCATGGCTCACTGTTGCCGCCCATCAGAGGTCACCATTGTTGATCTCGTGTTTGTATTGGTCTTTGTTCTCACCTCGACGAACCCAATTCAAGACTCACTACCTCATTCCTTCACCATTAACCACCGCCGCCACAATCTATGGTGAATGTCAGATCCTTCGTCTCAAGAGCGCATTGCGACCCTATGTTTTTTCTTTTGCTGGTTTTTACTTTGAGAAGGTGGTTAAGGTTGGGTTTGGTTTCTGAGTTTCATTTGTGTGTCAGGTTTTGAAGTGCTAGGTTTGGAAAATTGGCGAGATATGAAGGGAAGTGATTCGTTTAGAGTCAGTGCCAAGGATGACGACATTGGCAAATAGTGAGAAATAAATCTAGAGAAGTTTGTCCCATGATGGTGGTTCAGTCTGAGAGAAAGCAAATGGTTTTGGGATTTTGACGAGGAATGATTACATGTGATACTACTTATTCATCATTTTGTAAAATAATAATGTAACATGTTATGATTGGATGGAGTAAATCAAGAGTTTTACACTACATCATTGTGAAGTCCGAACACTTTAGTAAATACACACCAATATAATAGGCCAAAATAGATATTAAGTTTTCGCGAGGAACTGGACAAAATACATTTTGGAACAAAATTGAAAGTTTTTCAACAGGTCAAATATAAATTTTGATCATAATGGTCCCAATGAAATTTTGAGCCATTGCCAGTGTATAACGTAACTGGACCATGGCATATTGGCACCAATAATGCAATGGGTTAATTGGTGCATGTCTTTGTCATGCTATCATGCAACTGATTACTAGTTGTCACAAGCTAGCTGCCAATTTTCCCGCCCCCTTTTTTATTCTCTCTTTTTCTTTTTTGAACCTAAATATATATAGCTAGGCACGTCAATTTTGATTGTCCAGTATGTCTTATCTATGACCACCTTTGTTTTTTTTTTACACAACGATCTGAGACAATCTTAATTGGGTTTGATGCTTCCCTGTTCAAGATTATTTGACTTCAGTTTCCTAAGGGTCAATTCCTTTTCAACATAAAAGAGATAAAAAGGGTAGCTAACTAGGCAAGAAGTTAGGTATCAGATTCTCTTTTCAAGCAAAAGATCAAAGAGCAGTAAAGCTTTCACTTTCTTTCTTAACGATTTTGGCTCCTCACTAACCTCGAGCTTTGTTTGTATGTAGCTTTGTTTGTATGTTTGTTTCCATGCAAAGATCAAATCTACTTGGTTCTATCATCTTTCACTCTGCTTTTTTCCTTTATTTTCTTTTGTCCCTTTTTCCTTGTATCTTATGAAAAGTAGAGAAAGGATACATAGGTAGGTTTGGCTTTAGAACTTAAAATAGACACCCCCCCCCCCCCCTTTTTTTTTTTTTTTTTTTCTCGTAAATTTGTAGATTGTGAATTTCAGCTTACGCGCTCAAAGCACATGTACACAGGCTTCAGTTATTGGACTCCCGCTCTGGTTCTCATTCCACTTGTGGTTGGGCCTCATCAACTTTCAACAGAGACCCACTTTTGTGGTTGGGCCTGGTCGAATTTCAATAGAGACTCCTTTTAACTCGTAAGCAAACCCTGGGAGGATACGTGGGCCTAGAAACGTTGGTATTATGTTTTCTAAGCTGATTGATGGGCTAAAACAAAAAATTATCGGCACGGGCTTGCATTTCAAACGATCTGAATAAGACCAATAAAGAAAAATTGTGTCGGCAAAATAATCGATATTATATAGAAGAATTGATATAATCCATTCTTCTACGGATAGAATAAATGTCGCAATGTTTTCACAATAAGTTGAGTTGCTAGCCTACCACAACTCAAAATCAAATAAATTAATGTAAACAAGGATTATACCCAAAACTATCACAACTTACAAAGAACTTGTTACAGAAATGTTGTAAGATTTGTCATGCCAATAGAGATTCTAATATTATATTTTATTATATATAACACGTTGTAGCATTTTAATATTAAAATGATATTTTTATAAATTCATTTAAGGACAAAATTTGGCTACAAACTTTGTTGTAGTTTAAGATTACAATTTTCATTAAAACAAATTAAAATGATTACATATTTTTAAAATCTAATTGTTAGATTGCATGCTCTTTATGCTCTTAACACACATGAAAAATTTTGTGTCAATCAGATGTTATTTACTATATGATCCATAAATTTATTTTTATGCATAATTTTATACTACCAAAACTTGCAATTTAAACAATTGATTGATGACATAACTACTGATCCTCACTCTTTTGAAAATTTTGCAAGCAAAAAGGATATAAGAAGAAAATGTAATCTAATGGCGGACTTATCAAAATTCACATTCAATAAAAAGGTATTGAGTGAAGTTATAGGCTTAAACTACAACCAAGTTTGTAGACAAACTTTGTCCTTAATTAAATGGTAAATTGGAAAATTTATTGAAAAGATATAGGAGTTTAATATGGTAAATTAGGAGTTATAGTGTTACTAAAATTTGGAATCTCTCATTGATAAGGAGAAATAATTCTTATTAATTTATAAGTGGGGAAATTTAATGGGATTAAGTGTAATGTAGGATGAAATGGGCCGTGCACGCACATAGATGGAAGATGAAGGAAGGATGTATGAAAATTTGTAATTTATCGTAAATAATGGACCTAATTAATAAAAAAATAAAAAAAAAAAAAAAAATTGACCCAACATCTGATTAATTAGAAAATTACTCTCAAGATGCCCATGGAGCCTATATAAATTGACCCCTTAAGAAACAGTCTAAACACACAAGGCAATTGGTAATTAGACACACTCAAGCACTTGAGAGCATTAGAGATATGTTATTCTTATGGAGCTTTCAATTCTAACAATTTGTGTAGAACTCATTTGAGCCAAATAACATTGTTGGACTATTGTATCCTAGAGGAGACAAGTCAGGAGAAAGTTTGCTACATCAATTTTGGGATTTGCCAACCAAAAGGACTTAAATCTCCTTAAAGAGAGTGAGATATATGTGCCTCAGTTCAATCGTGTTAAATCTCCAAAAGGATTTAAATACTATTTAAGGAAGCAACTTAAGGTCTTGGAGTGGGATAGGTCCTTAGTGTTAGGGTCAAATGTTGTGTTGGAAAATCCTAGCCAAGCCGCACTTTTAATGTATTTGAGTCTTAGTTTTAAGTGTCTATAATAGGGTTGGAAAAACTATGTTGAAGACACAAGAAGAATGATCAAGATTCTACTAAAAACAATGAAGATTCAGTGGTCTTAACTCCTACTCATCTCTACTCGATCAATTGAGGTTTAATGATCCTCAACTCTTTACTCAACCCCTCTCAACCAATCAAGCTATGAAAATTTTGAAGCTAAACTTTCAATTTCAGCCCATGATGACTTGGCCCATTTGGATCCATGCACTTGGGTTCCCAAAGGTATAAAAGCATATTTTGAGTTGTTATCATAAGAAGAACACATGCATATTGTGAGAAGTTTCTATGACCTTATGCACCATGGGTTTCTTGTACCGAGCAACTTCCAATTCGATGTTAGAGTGTGTTTGTTGTGAAGATATCTGCACCAACAACTTATACAATCATGAAAGTTGATTGTAAAGTCAATCACGAATTGGGTATTTGTGCACAACAAAGATGATCACTACGAAGAATAGTCTAACTGAATTAGAGCTACACTTGGATAGCTTAGTAGATTTTATTGTAAATAGGTTCTTTGGGATCAGGTATATTCCTTGTACTTGTAATCTCAATATTGTTAGTGGATTCTTATCACTCATTGGGGTTTTTTTTTTTTTTTGTCAAAAAAAAAAATCGAGGAAGAGAGAGCTCGAGGTGCGATGGCGCGATCGAGGGTCTGCGTCTGGGCCGAGCGGCGTTGGAGCGATGGCGCGATCGAGGAGGCGATGGGTCTGGGTCGACGACGAGGTGCGATGGCGCGATCGAGGTGCGATGGCGATGGCGCGATCGAGGTGCGATGGCGATGGTGCGATGGCGCGATCGGCGCGGTGCGATGGCGAGGTGCGAGCCCGGTGCGATGGCGAGGTGCTGCGATCGGCGCGAGACCGGTGCGATGGCGCGGTTCGTCAGTTCGTGGCGCCGGCGAAGTCGAAGGCTCGTGAACGCCGGCGAAGTCGAAGTCGAAGGCTCGTTCTCTCTCTCGCTCTCGCTCTCTCTCTCGCTCGGTTTGGTTCGGCTCTGGCTCTCTCTTTTCCGGAAATCATTTGAAGGTAAAATAAGGGTGTAAAATGATTTCCGGGTCAAGGGTGAAAATTTGGTCAAACTTTAAGCATATTTTCCGGAAAATGAATTTTCCTTTGCCAGCCAAACACATGGGTCAGGTGGTAAATGATTTCCTGAAATCATTTACCACCAAAACAAACGCAGCCTAAGTTTTTTTTGGTAAAGAAAAAGAGAAATGGGGCTCTGCCACTAAGTTAGTCACAACTTAAATGGGTTTCCGATTTCTTTACCCATTAAATAGCCTAATGAAAAAAAAAAAAAAGGTTCTATGCAATCTTATATCCCTGAAATGAAGGGGCATCAAGTAAAATGTATGCATATTTTTTTTTTTTTTCTTCTTCTTTAAAAAAATATTCTTAGCAAAATGAGGGGAAAATTTTAAAAAACAATGCGGCCATGTCTCCCCTCCCTCCACCCCTAACTTGAAGAGTTTATTTGAGAAAATAAGTGTTGGGTTATAAATTAACTTTAGATAAATTAATCAATTGCTTGAGTTGATTAATTAGTTAAATGCAATGTTCCAATTACAAAATTTTGGGCATAACCATATTGCCAAAACTACATTTCATGCATGGAAAAATCAAATTCAAGACACAATGATATGGTCATGATGGATAAAATCTAGACAAAAAAAAAAAAAAAAAAAACCCCAATGAGTGATAAGAATCCACTAACAATATTGAGATTACAAGACAAGGAATATACCTGATCCCAAAGAACCTATTTACAATAAAATCTACTAAGCTATCCAAGTGTAGCTCTAATTCAGTTAGACTATTCTTCGTAGTGATCATCTTTGTTGTGCACAAATACCCAATTCGTGATTGACTTTACAATCAACTTTCATGATTGTATAAGTTGTTGGTGCAGATATCTTCACAACAAACACACTCTAACATCGAATTGGAAGTTGCTCGGTACAAGAAACCCATGGTGCATAAGGTCATAGAAACTTCTCACAATATGCATGTGTTCTTCTTATGATAACAACTCAAAATATGCTTTTATACCTTTGGGAACCCAAGTGCATGGATCCAAATGGGCCAAGTCATCATGGGCTGAAATTGAAAGTTTAGCTTCAAAATTTTCATAGCTTGATTGGTTGAGAGGGGTTGAGTAAAGAGTTGAGGATCATTAAACCTCAATTGATCGAGTAGAGATGAGTAGGAGTTAAGACCACTGAATCTTCATTGTTTTTAGTAGAATCTTGATCATTCTTCTTGTGTCTTCAACATAGTTTTTCCAACCCTATTATAGACACTTAAAACTAAGACTCAAATACATTAAAAGTGCGGCTTGGCTAGGATTTTCCAACACAACATTTGACCCTAACACTAAGGACCTATCCCACTCCAAGACCTTAAGTTGCTTCCTTAAATAGTATTTAAATCCTTTTGGAGATTTAACACAATTGAACTGAGGCACATATATCTCACTCTCTTTAAGGAGATTTAAGTCCTTTTGGTTGGCAAATCCCAAAATTGATGTAGCAAACTTTCTCCTGACTTGTCTCCTCTAGGATACAATAGTCCAACAATGTTATTTGGCTCAAATGAGTTCTACACAAATTGTTAGAATTGAAAGCTCCATAAGAATAACATATCTCTAATGCTCTCAAGTGCTTGAGTGTGTCTAATTACCAATTGCCTTGTGTGTTTAGACTGTTTCTTAAGGGGTCAATTTATATAGGCTCCATGGGCATCTTGAGAGTAATTTTCTAATTAATCAGATGTTGGGTCAATTTTTTTTTTTTTTTATTTTTTTATTAATTAGGTCCATTATTTACGATAAATTACAAATTTTCATACATCCTTCCTTCATCTTCCATCTATGTGCGTGCACGGCCCATTTCATCCTACATTACACTTAATCCCATTAAATTTCCCCACTTATAAATTAATAAGAATTATTTCTCCTTATCAATGAGAGATTCCAAATTTTAGTAACACTATAACTCCTAATTTACCATATTAAACTCCTATATCTTTTCAATAAATTTTCCAATTTACCATTTAATTAAGGACAAAGTTTGTCTACAAACTTGGTTGTAGTTTAAGCCTATAACTTCACTCAATACCTTTTTATTGAATGTGAATTTTGATAAGTCCGCCATTAGATTACATTTTCTTCTTATATCCTTTTTGCTTGCAAAATTTTCAAAAGAGTGAGGATCAATAGTTATGTCATCAATCAATTGTTTAAATTGCAAGTTTTGGTAGTATAAAATTATGCATAAAAATAAATTTATGGATCATATAGTAAATAACATCTGATTGACACAAAATTTTTCATGTGTGTTAAGAGCATAAAGAGCATGCAATCTAACAATTAGATTTTAAAAATATGTAATCATTTTAATTTGTTTTAATGAAAATTGTAATCTTAAACTACAACAAAGTTTGTAGCCAAATTTTGTCCTTAAATGAATTTATAAAAATATCATTTTAATATTAAAATGCTACAACGTGTTATATATAATAAAATATAATATTAGAATCTCTATTGGCATGACAAATCTTACAACATTTCTGTAACAAGTTCTTTGTAAGTTGTGATAGTTTTGGGTATAATCCTTGTTTACATTAATTTATTTGATTTTGAGTTGTGGTAGGCTAGCAACTCAACTTATTGTGAAAACATTGCGACATTTATTCTATCCGTAGAAGAATGGATTATATCAATTCTTCTATATAATATCGATTATTTTGCCGACACAATTTTTCTTTATTGGTCTTATTCAGATCGTTTAAATGCAAGCCCGTGCCGATAATTTTTTGTTTTAGCCCATCAATCAGCTTAGAAAACATAATACCAACGTTTCTAGGCCCACGTATCCTCCCAGGGTTTGCTTACGAGTTAAAAGGAGTCTCTATTGAAATTCGACCAGGCCCAACCACAAAAGTGGGTCTCTGTTGAAAGTTGATGAGGCCCAACCACAAGTGGAATGAGAACCAGAGCGGGAGTCCAATAACTGAAGCCTGTGTACATGTGCTTTGAGCGCGTAAGCTGAAATTCACAATCTACAAATTTACGAGAAAAAAAAAAAAAAAAATACAAGACGTCGGTGCATGACACATTAACCAAAGTACGTATAGTATGCTTTTTCATGGGAGATTAAACGAGGCAATGCTTTTTCTGAAGCATGGTTGGTGCGACATACAAGAAATCATGATCTTATAATTGCCTTCTAAAGCTTTTTTTTTTTGGGTTGGGAGGAGGGGGGGGGGGGGGGGGGTGTCTATTTTAAGTTCTAAAGCCAAACCTACCTATGTATCCTTTCTCTACTTTTCATAAGATACAAGGAAAAAGGGACAAAAGAAAATAAAGGAAAAAAGCAGAGTGAAAGATGATAGAACCAAGTAGATTTGATCTTTGCATGGAAACAAACATACAAACAAAGCTACATACAAACAAAGCTCGAGGTTAGTGAGGAGCCAAAATCGTTAAGAAAGAAAGTGAAAGCTTTACTGCTCTTTGATCTTTTGCTTGAAAAGAGAATCTGATACCTAACTTCTTGCCTAGTTAGCTACCCTTTTTATCTCTTTTATGTTGAAAAGGAATTGACCCTTAGGAAACTGAAGTCAAATAATCTTGAACAGGGAAGCATCAAACCCAATTAAGATTGTCTCAGATCGTTGTGTAAAAAAAAACAAAGGTGGTCATAGATAAGACATACTGGACAATCAAAATTGACGTGCCTAGCTATATATATTTAGGTTCAAAAAAGAAAAAGAGAGAATAAAAAAGGGGCGGGAAAATTGGCAGCTAGCTTGTGACAACTAGTAATCAGTTGCATGATAGCATGACAAAGACATGCACCAATTAACCCATTGCATTATTGGTGCCAATATGCCATGGTCCAGTTACGTTATACACTGGCAATGGCTCAAAATTTCATTGGGACCATTATGATCAAAATTTATATTTGACCTGTTGAAAAACTTTCAATTTTGTTCCAAAATGTATTTTGTCCAGTTCCTCGCGAAAACTTAATATCTATTTTGGCCTATTATATTGGTGTGTATTTACTAAAGTGTTCGGACTTCATAATGATGTAGTGTAAAACTCTTGATTTACTCCATCCAATCATAACATGTTACATTATTATTTTACAAAATGATGAATAAGTAGTATCACATGTAATCATTCCTCGTCAAAATCCCAAAACCATTTGCTTTCTCTCAGACTGAACCACCATCATGGGACAAACTTCTCTAGATTTATTTCTCACTATTTGCCAATGTCGTCATCCTTGGCACTGACTCTAAACGAATCACTTCCCTTCATATCTCGCCAATTTTCCAAACCTAGCACTTCAAAACCTGACACACAAATGAAACTCAGAAACCAAACCCAACCTTAACCACCTTCTCAAAGTAAAAACCAGCAAAAGAAAAAACATAGGGTCGCAATGCGCTCTTGAGACGAAGGATCTGATATTCACCATAGATTGTGGCGGCGGTGGTTAATGGTGAAGGAATGAGGTAGTGAGTCTTGAATTGGGTTCGTCGGGTGAGAACAAAGACCAATACAAACACGAGATCAACAATGGTGACCTCTGATGGGCGGCAACAGTGAGCCATGGTGTTTGTGGTCAGAGAATTAGGGGGTGTTTGGTAGAGTAGTTTGAAAATTGTTGTTTGTAGTTTTTTAAAATACGTGTGGGTGAAAAAGTGTGTTGAAATGCGTAAAATGCTGTTTAAAAACTAAAAAATGTTGTTTGAAAACACAAACCAAACGGCCCCTTAGTCTGAGCGAGAGCATATATACTTGCAATTTTGTTAGAGTTTTGGGGTTTTAATTGAGTGTTGTAAGATTTGTTGTTCTTTGGTATTCTATTTTAAAAAGTCTGACGTGACACTCATTCATAGAAAATGTAAATAAGAGGCTTTACAGTTACACCACATTTTTGTAAAATATTTATTTTCTAGATATTAATTTTGACGCTTGCTTTAGATTTAAGAAAAAGGATCACAATGGAACTAAATTTTTGCTAAAAATATTCCTTTACATTGCCCCAACTTGTTCCTGAACTATAGTATCAAATGGATCCGATGGATCCGCCTATATATGGAAAGTTGAAACTACGGATAACACAGATGTTACAAATTTAATCACAATGGATCTTGATTGATTGGACGCTAGAGCTGATGGATCCTTGAGAAGATTTTCTGTCCAGGTGCAAGGATGGCCAACGGATCAAAATTTGCCTTCCTTTCCACAAATCTTGTCCACTGGTTCCCAAAATGTCGCTTCCATCCCTCCTGTATTTCATAGTGAGGGAGGTACAGTTTGAAATCAAAGCCATTCTTGATGCAATTTTGAATAACGTCATGGTTTTGTGCAACCAGTTTCTCAGGTGAAGGGCCCTTTGGGTACGGAAGGTTTGAACGGAGCAATGCCACTATGTAGAAAATCTCACCCTCTGGTAACACCACAGAAGTACGTGTATCCCACCTGGAACATAGGTAATTAAATGTAGTCATTAGCTAAACTCTATCTCTCCATCCAATCATTGTTTATTGTGTAAAAACATAAACTCAATTAGATCTACAATGACGAATTGGGCTCACTACTTAAATTCTCTAACAAAATGACCATTTCATATTTATGCAAGGCACAACAAATTCCCTAATTATAGATTGCATTAAGCTTGTAATTTTTAATTTTTATTTTTATTTTTTTAAACGAAGAATGATGAATCAAATCCGAGAAATAAAACCTATAGAAAGGTAAGAATGCCATCAAACCATTAGGCCATTCATGACTTCTTTTAATATGTATTTTGCAAAATCCTTCTTACAAAAAAGAAAAGAAAAGAAAAGTACAATTATAGAATGAGCCTGTAAGTTAACCCCTTTTAACTGTTGTGCACTGGAAACAAATTAACAAATAATATAAATCTAGCATTATCGAGCCCGTTAAAAAACACCATCATGGATCAGCCAAAAAAGAGGGCATTTTCGTCAATAAAAAAATCATTGCTGGAGCCCAGACAAATTATGGTGTCATTATAACCTGGTTGGCGAATAAATCCTTTTGTCATTTCTGGGATGGCAACGCTCTTTCAATTTTTTTTTCCCAAAAACTATGAATATTCACATCTACTTATAAATTTCTGTTTCCACAAAAAGAGAAACCTAGAGTGACGAAAATGCCCCCAGTCTGCACTTCCATTTCCAAATACAATGACACATATATTGATTTACCAACACACCCCCAAGTGGTTTGAAACTATGAAAATAAATATTGATGTAAGACCTATTAGGCCTATCCTTAACTTGACCGTTCCATCAAATAAAAAAAAACTTGACCTAACCTAAATTTTAGGTAGGACTAAGTTAATTTTGGCCTAAGTTAACTAGATTCTAAAAGCGAAAAACCATGTCAAAAAAATATTAAAATACTCTAANAAGTGTTGGGTTATAAATTAACTTTAGTTAAATTAATCAATTGCTTGAGTTGATTAATTAGTTAAATGCAATGTTCCAATTACAAAATTTTGGGCATAACCATATTGCCAAAACTACATTTCATGCATGGAAAAATCAAATTCAAGACACAATGATATGGTCATGATGGATAAAATCTAGACAAAAAAAAAAAAAAAAAAAAATTTTTTTTTTTTTTTTTTTTTTTAATTTGATTGTTGTTGTTTTTTTTTTTTGATGAACCGATTGGTGTTGTTGTTGTTGCTACCGGAATTTGCTGCTGTTGTTGTTGTTGTTGTTGTTGTGTTGTTGCCGGAATTTGCTGCCGAAAAATAGCATTTTCCTAATAGAACCAAACACATGAAAAAATTTTCCACAACAATTTTCATAATTTAACCAAACACTTAAAAATATTTTCCTTTTCCGGAAAATAGCATTTCCGGAAAATATGTATTTTTCGGAAAACGTTTTACACAAAACAAACACAGCCTTTGTGGCAAAGCCTTGTGGGTTGTGCTTCCCCTACCCCGTGTCTGAGTTTAACTTAACTTACCTTATCAAAAAAAAAAAAAATTTAGTGGCAAAGCCGCTTGTGTATATAACAGCACATGATCAAAGAAATCGGAATTTGTTTGTTTTAATGCATTTTTCCTTTCACAAAAAAAAAAAAAAAAAAAGTCGGAATTTGTGAGTTCATTAAAGGCGAGCTATTAAACCAATGAGGCCTTGAAAAAATACCTTTCAACATTAATTGCTTTCTGATATACCCATCTAAAAATCTTGCATGAAATAGTGAGAGAAAAAACTTAGAATTAAGAATTCAAAATACATACTTGAAACTTATAAAAGACTGTTGAGAGAATTAAACATAAAATTTGGAAGACAAAAAATTCAAGCTTAATGACCAATATAAGGCCGATCTTTGTCGAGAACATTTCAAATAATTAGAATAAAATGCGCAAATTTCATATTGGAATTAATGCGAAAATGAAAATTTTAAATAAATGGTTCTTACCTCTTTTGAAAGGAAAGTAATTTACATTTGATTATACCATTTCCCATCAAGATTTTGGAAAGTAGAATGAGGTGAATGTGAATATGAATATGAATATTGATGATGTCCGAAATCTTCGGTTTGTTATTCGTTCAACGAAGCCAACAGCTTCTTCTAATTCTTGCAAAAAAGGAAAAAGAGATTTAGGTGGAGAAAACACCAATGGGGTGTTCCATTTTTTATACAATATAGAAATTCTACTCTAACATCCTCATGGTGGATAAGTGACGTGGTCCACCATTCCACTAAGGTTTCCCTTGGGAGTTCATAAAAGAATGGAATGGAATGGAATAAGATGATAATAAGTGAATGGAAAAGAATGGAATAGAATGGAATGTATTTAAGTAAGGGAAAGGAATGGAAAAGAATGGAATAGAATGGAATTAAATAACCTTGACTGGATGTTTTAAAATAAAGGAATAGAAATGAATCAAAATGAATGGAATGTAAATAATCCTGTTTGGGAGCAACATGGAGGGAATGGAATGAAATCATTTTATGACAATATTACTATTAGACATCTATTTAAAAATAAATGGTTGAATATATAGGGGTATTTTGGGAGTTTTAGTAAAAAAATCATTAAATCTAATTTCATTTTCTCCCATTCCTCCCAATTTCGGAGGGAATAAAAATTTGAGGTTTTAAAGGAATAGAGAGGAATGAGTGTTCCCTCGTACTCATTCCATTCCCTCCCACTTAAACTCCCAAACAAGGGAATGGACTTTCTATTCCCTCCATTAAAACTCCCAAACAAGAGAAGGGAAGAATATTCTAAAATTATTCTTTTTATTTATTTCCATTCCATTCCATTCCCTCCTTCCAAGCAGAGCCTAAAAGACTTTCACCTATTTAAAATTGATGAGTTAAATTTTTTTTTTTTTAAAACAAAAACTAATTACTGACTCAGCAATGATAAACAAGTGAGAGTCTTTTAGAGGAATGGTAGACAAGTGACGTGATCCACCAGAGGACGGTATAGTTTCTCCTCCTAGAAACTTGAACCCCAGCCCTTACCCCCACACCCCACAATCACTTATACTTGTGGAGTAACTATCGCACAAAGAATGTGTGGTAGTTAGTGGGATGTTTCCTAAAAAACCCTCTGATGGTAAAGTTAGAATTATAGGTCTAACACGTAATAATTTCATAATCAATGCTTCTTTTGGGTTTTTAGAGTTTTTTGTGTACCTTTTCCTTGTTTGTCTAATTCCCTTTTATAGGGACTAGCTCATGTAGGCTGCTATTAATTTGTCATTAACCAGCCTTTATGGCCTTCCTAACGTATCAGTTGTTTGAGCTAATCGTCTTTAATGATTAGCAGTTAGAAAACATGTTGTAACGTTATGTCATTTCTAGCGCACATACTTCAGATGTAATGCTCATTTATCACTGTATGGACGATATATTTTCTGGTTCATCAAGTATAAAATACAAATATATATATATATATATATAAGAAGGCCAAAATACAAAATAGACCTTCTAGGTTTAATTGAAATTCATTTCAGTTCTCTAACTTTTCTTCCATTCAATTAATCTTCTAAGTTTCAAATCTATTAAATTCAGGCATTTTGTTCAATTTCATTAAAAAATTAAATTAAAAAAAAAATTTCCAACATGAAAAAAAAAATCTTTAAAAATACTTTACATATTTTTTATGTGAATTTTTTTTTAATTATTTAATTGCTTAATTTTTTTTTTTTAACGAAATTGGACAAAATGCCTGAATTGAATAAATTTAAAATTTAGAAGACTCAATTAAATGAAATCAAAATTAAAATACTAAAATGAATTTTAGTCAAATTTAGAAAGTACAATTTGCTTTTTAACCTATAAAAAAATAAATAAAAAGTCCAATGATGTATGTAAAAAAATAGATTAAGAAAAATAGAAGAAATTGAATTATAGCTAAAAACTTTTATGTTGTTTAATGTAAACATTTTAGATTAACCAGCCTTTATGTGTGTGAAGCTCCCTCTTGGAGATTTGAACCCCGACCCTTACCTCCCACACCTCACAACCACTTATACTTGTGGAGTGACCATCACACTAAGAATGTGTGGTGATCAATGGGGTGTTTCTTAAAAAAACCCTCCGATGGTAAAATCAGAATTCTAGCTCCAACATGTAATAATTTCGTAATCAATGCTTCTTTTGGGTTTCTAGAGTTTTTTGTGTACCTTTTCCTTGTTTGTCTAATTCCCTTTTATAGGGACTAGCTCATGTAGGTTGCTGTTACTATGTCATTAACCAGCCTTTATGGCCTTTGTAACGTATCAGTTGTTTAAGCTAATCGTCTTTAATGATTAGCAGTTACAAAACCTATTGTAACGTTTTGTCGTTTCTAGCGCACATACCTCAGATGTAATGCTCATTTATCACTATTTGGACGATATATTTTATGGTTCATCAAATAGAAATACAAATATATATATATATATATAAAAGAAGGCCAAAATATAAAATAGACCTTATAGGTTTAATTGAAATTCATTTCAGTCCTCTAACTTTTCTTCCTTTCAATTAATCTTCTAAGTTTCAAATCTATTAAATTCAGGCATTTTGTTTAATTTCATTAAAATATTAAATTAAAAAAATATTTTTCTGACATTAAAAAAAAAATCTTTAAAAATATTTTACATATTTTTATGTGATTTTTTTTCATTATTTAATTGCTTAATTTTTTTGACGAAATTGGACAAAATGTCTAAATTGAATAAATTTGAAATTTAGAAGACTCAATTAAATGAAATCAAAATTAAAAAACTAAGATGAATTTTAGTTAACTTTAGAAAGTACAATTTGCATTTTAACTGTGCACACCCAAAATATCTTTAACGGCCTTAACCTATATTTAGGCTCACAACTTATTTGTATCGAGGGTTTTGAGTTTCCTACTATGGATAGTCCCTTGCTCGAAGACCCAATTGCACACTCTAGTTTTTGCGAACTCCTCTATTTTTCCTTCTTGGGTTGCTCTCTTCACTACTAATATTAACACCCTTTGCAATCTCTTTTCTCTCTAAAATTACTAACCCCCACTTCTCACTCTATCCTCCTATTTATAACTTGAGGTAAATGGAGGTGTTATGATTACTTCCTAATCTCACTCATGTGGATGGGGGTCCAATTCTAAGTGGATGTTCTATTGGAAACGGTGGTAATGGCATTAGAACTGGTTCCCACCTTCAAAAGGCCGTTCGGCAGCGATATTCTCCAAGGCAATACTAGGGCGCCGAGACCTTGTATCCCTAACCAATCACACTCCCGACCAAGTTAAGGTTAATCGAGAGGGGCTTGCTTTTGACGTTCAAGACATAATGGTCCTATTATGGTTTTTGGGCTCAGTTTGGGCTTCAAGGTGTGTCCGGATCAAGGCCATAGGTCCAACAAGAACAAGGTCATGTATTGTTTCTCAAGGCTAGGGCCCAAGGAACAATGGGTCTGAGGCCTTGCCCCGTATAATAGCCCCCCCTTGATTTGTGCCCGAATCCCGGGAATGAATCAAGGATGACAAGCGCCAAAGACCTCTCAGGAAGCTCAGGAGTCAGTTACTAAACGAATGGGATGGTTATTAATGCACTCTCAAAAGGGGCGTTACGCCAGGCTGTCAGGACTAACCGCCATCATAACCTGATGGTTCGCGAACCGAGGCTGCACGTGTGGGGGTTGTAAAAAGAATTCCTAAAGATTTTCCCACCTCTCCACTCCATTAAATACTCCCATCCTATAAATAGTTCATGTTCCTTCTTCAGATTACTTTTTGCTTCCCCACTCTTCAAAATTTCTCTCTATCGAGCATTCTTCTCCCGTGCATAAATTCTTCAATCGAGATCACCCATTCCTAGAGCTCACAGTAAGTTTCTCTACTCCTTCCTCTTCCTTCAATTTTTTTCCTTTGCTTTAGAGTTTAAGAATGGGATTTTCTGATCTTCTGTCTACTAAGGCGTCTTTGGCTATCTTTAAAGAGGTTTTCAACATCCCTGGGAATGTGGATGTGGCTTATTGTCATGAGGGCAACATCACTCTCCATCGACGTTCTAGGTCCAACACTGTGTTTTTTCCTTTGATGGCTATCTTAGAGGGAGGGGTTAGGTTTCCCGTGGACCTTCTTTTACTTAGTACCCTTAGATTTTATGGTCTGTGTCCTGATCAACTTCCTCCCAATTTTTACCGAGTCGTAAGTTGCGTCAGTAGATTAAATTAGATATACGGCCTACAGTTAAACCACTATGACATAAAATTTATGTACATTTTGTGTGGCAATCTTTAGTCTAACTATTATTTAAAGGCTATTAAGGGGAAAATCTTGATGTTCCCAAATAGAATATGGGGTAGCCAAACCGAAACTCAACGATGGGCCCTTGAAATAAAGCCCAAAGGCTTTCGATGTTTTGTAAGTTCGCCCGAGTAAGAGATAGAGGCACCCTGACAAGAAGACAACAATAAAGCCCAATAAACGTGTTACTTTTGTTAGTTTGTTATATTATTAGTCCTTTTACAGCATCATAGTTCGAACCAGTCCTCCAACGGTAGGGTAATTTATATTCAATTATTAAATAAAGTTAATAAAGTAATAACTTCAGGAAATTCTTGTGTATTTTGTTCAATATGGTCCACAGTACTCTCAGCCATCATCACATTAATATGAAGAAAAAATTCCAAAAAGTCTCAAATACATTATAGCCTCCCATAGTAAAACAATAAGTAAATATTAGTGGCTGCATAGTAATGAAAAAAAAGTTATTTGGCATGGTATGAAGGGAGAGAGAGATCCCAGCTCAGTGCAGCAAGTATTAAACTAAGATTTCAGTGAGTATGTGCGCATAAGGCATGAATGAGGTAATGTGGACTGTTTTGAGTGAGTGTGATGGAATTAATATTGAGGTTAAGGCTTTAGTGAGTAGTGGGTTGTTTGTGACTAATTGGGAGGCATTTATGGGCTGTGGTTCTGCAAAAGAGGAAAGGAATGTCTGAGGCTAGGTGAGTGTGGGTTTACGGGAATGAGCTGTAGGCTTGAGGAGAGCTGAATTACAAGCAAAATGGCAAACAAATCAGAAAGTGTCAGAGAGAGTAGCTGTATGTTTGTGGGCTGAGGTGCTTATGCTTTTATAATGGATTTTAGAGAAGCATTAATTAACAAGAATCCAAAAAACGTAGGTTTGATTCAAGGGAGCAGGACAACTGAATTAATAACCTGGATTTGGCCTAAAAATGGGAGATTTGCTTTTCGAGCTATTTTGCTTCTTTGGGCAATATCACACATGGGTAGTATTTGGGGTAATCTTGTATTAAATGCCAAACTTCCTGAGATTGTGTTCAGCCAATGGGATTAAGGCAAGTATTAAGGAAGAATCCTAGTGCTGCAATTGAGATTTGGACCCTAGGAAGTAGAACTCAACACCCCAAGCCAGTGTCAAAGTTTAAGTCCACTTTAGAGGGTTTCGTTGAAGATCCCTTTATGCCCTGCAAACCACATGTTCCCAAATTTTCCCCTTTAGGATCCATGGGCTTGGTTCATGAACCAATTACAAACTATTTGGTTGAGGATTTTATGAGTCTTGGTCATGGCTTCCTTGAGTAATAACCAAAACTTGGAGAAGAAGGTATTTATTGCCCGCTAGCTTTTGCTGGATGTAGAACATTGAGGAAGATGATGGTGTCTTTCTGCCCATCAGCTTCCTGGCTGCTAGGAATAGTTATTAGCTACTGTTCTCAATAGAAAATGTGTTAAAATTCTACCATGACAGCCCCTTAGTTCATTCCTAGAGGTGTGGAGGAACCTTCCACTAGTGGTAGACTTGATTAGGCTGACTTGTTTCAGCTTAAATTTCTGATTTGCTGGGGACTTTTTTGGGTTAGAACTTTGCTCCATTTCAGCACTTTTAGTTGGGCCACATGGCGCTTTCTTTGCTTAGGCATGTTCCCTACTCCATGAGATTCTTGGGCCTACAAAATGGGCATTAAAGACATATTTTGCCATGGGTTTTTTACTCCTTGTGGGCTTTAGTTGTTAATAGAAATAAAATGAATCTATGATCTTTAATAAATATTTATGATAGATTTTGGGTATTAATTTAAATAACAACTTGTATAGTTTCTCATAATTTTTGCTATGGATTACTTTGTAAATGATATTTTTCTTTGGGGCCTTTTAAATAATGACCTCCAATATTTTTATTGAGAATAATATTTACCATGGGTTTTAAATAGAGGCAATATCCATAAATATGGTAACAACCACTATAATGAAATAATGTGATATTCTCATGAGTTTTTCTATAAATAATCATAATGGACATGTAGAATGAATAATTACCATGAGTTTTGGAAATAAATATTATGAATGTCGTGATGTAAGATAGATAACAAACATGAGTTTATAATATGATATGAAATAAATAAATGTCATGGGTCTAAGATAAATAATCATAACTTTCCATGGGTCTTTATAAGATGATGGCCATGGGTTTTGAGAATAGATAATTCATAAATTCCATGAGCTTATAATATTATTGTAATAGGTTTAAGAATCTAAGGTATTATTCATTATTGGACTTTTAAGTGAAATAACTATGATTTAGTATTTTGCTAAGTATTAATAACCTTGGGCTTTGTTTCAAAAATAAAAATAAAAATAACCTTGGGCTTTAGATAAAATAATGCCAAGTAGTTAGCTTGGGTTTTTAATAGTGCCAACGTAAGTTGGGTTTTTAATATTGCCAATGAGAACTGGACTTTGATATTGCTAATGCGAACTAGTCTTTAAATATTGCCAGCGAGAATTGGGTTTTGATATTGCCAATGAGAATTGGGCTTTGGATAAATAAATTACAATGGGTTTAAACCATAGGCTTTGATTATGGATTTGAATTCAATTGATAAAATTGTTTTGCCATGGATTTGAATCATGGGCTTTTCAAATATTGTCAAACATAAGTATTCTTGGGCTTTAAATAGAATAGGATGTGTGTATTGGGTTCATATGGTCGGTTTTGGGTTTAGCTAAATAATGATAATAAAATTGGATAAAATATGAGTTTTTAGGCTTTTTGTGATAGTTTATATCATGACCCAATTTAGATAATGAGATATGAAATATTTGTGATTAACATAATAATAGAGCAAAAAATATTTGGGAATACCCAATAACTTATTAGTGGTATTTGAAAATAAATAGGTGGTACTCAAATAAAATTAGGTGTAAAAAAAAAGTACCCTAACAAATGCTAGGGATGTACGAGTACGGCTTATTTCATACCTTCCCGATTCTAACAGAAACTCAGCGGGGGAATACGTTCAGGTGAGCGACAACTGGCTTGCCGATGAGCTCCCCTGCCCACTTTCGCCGCGTGAAGTTAGTCAGTACCGAGCACCTTTAATTCTTTTAATCATATTTTGCTTGTGATTATTTTGTTTAAACAGGCACTAACTAGTTTTTGTATTATTTTACTGCAGACAGCAGAAGATTTAGACTGGACATTAGAGTAGTGCATGTGAGAGACTTGAACTTCGTGCTCCAGTCTAAAATATTCGTGAACTCTGACGGGCAACTTCGAGCGTCACACCTTATACTCATTTGCATTCTCGTTTACACAACTTGGCAACCTTTTAGGCAAGTTTTGCTGGTGGACAACCCTTTGCTCTTGTATATAGACATGCGGCATGCCAACCTTCTTTCCCTCCAGTTAACTGTTGGTGAAGCTCAGGAGTTCAACCCCCGGTTTACTAGCGCAGAGTCTCTCGTACCGATAAGGGATGCTTTGGCTAATCTTGTATCTCAAAGTCGTAAAGTCCACGTACCCATCGAAGAGCCCAAACCTCCAGCTCGAATAGCCAAGCCAGTAGCAGCCGAGTCGATCAATTCCTCAGAAGCAGAGGCCGATCAAGGTGAAGAGATGGTAACTAAGCAAACAATGACCATTAACTGGTTCTTGCCCAGCACCCGTCCTGTAACTCAGCCACAATAGCCCCAAGGCAGGGAT
This sequence comes from Quercus suber, assembly GCF_002906115.3. NCBI lineage: Eukaryota > Viridiplantae > Streptophyta > Magnoliopsida > Fagales > Fagaceae > Quercus > Quercus suber. The sequence continues at coordinate 621,282 of NW_027069691.1, read as the reverse complement.
CAGACTCCTCTTCCTCCTGCTGGCCATACCAAAAAGAGGCAGGGCACTACCAAACAACTGCCCAGGGTTCCAAGCTATGCTCCCTCGAAGACCCCTCCCCGAGTATCTGGCGGGATCATAATTCGGGAGTCGACTAGTGGTTCTTGACTAACTGCCCAGGTCAGAACCAATGTGGCATCCTCCTTCCAGCCAGAGGTGGGTTGGCAAACCACCTTCAAACTTGGTAACGAGCCACTACCGATGTCGGCCAATGTACAGATATAGGCACAGGGCAAAGGAAGGCAAGTCACCCAGAGCTTGGTGCAGGGCCTCTTGTTGCCTAAAGACATTCACTTTTTCTCGAGCGAGACCGACGAGTCATTAGCTAAGCGGCTGTAGTGGCAAACCATAGTGGTAACTTACTATCCCATCCTTTTTCGTTTGTTTTAATGCATGTGTATTCGCTTTGCCTTCATACTTGTCATTGTCGCGTTATAAGGCCGTACAGCTGACCTACGTCATTGACGAAAGGTAAGGAGACTGCCGAGGACACCAAATAAGAAAAGTCTCTAAAAGACGTTGTGGTTGCCACAGTGAACGAGAAGGGCAAAGATGCTAAGGCCGCCAGAAGAAGGCGCAATCTACCGAGAAAGCTTGGTTAGTGGCGGAGAAAAAGTTGACAGAGATGGAGGTTAAGTTGAGGGGCACTGAGCTCAAATTGGTGAAGGCAGAAAGCTTGAACTTGGCCCAAGCCGATAAGATCGCTGACCTTAAAGCGGCCCTTGAATCCTGCGAGGAAAAGTGGTATAATGAAGGCTTTGCAGACGCTGAAAACTCTGTGAAGCCCATTGTCCATCAAGCCCAGCATCATGGGTTCGGGGAGGGGTGGTTGGCAACCTTGTAAGCAATGGGAGTAGCCGAGGATTCCCCACTTAGGAATCCTTAGCAAATTCCATACCCGACTCCTCCTCCCCTCGTACAGAGTCAAGTTGGTGGCGTTGACGAGGAGGATACCCTCAGCATGAGGGAGCTGGTGTGCGCAATTGACACTCACGTGGAGATGATTAATCTCAAGGTCACCAACAACCTCAATGCTGTCAAGGATGTACAAGCCTAGCCACTTCCCTCAGATCAGCCAACTGAGGACGCACCAGAACGACCAGCCAAGGACACAGCCCAACTCTTGCCCACAGATCCTTCAGTCTAATATTTGAACTTTAGCCTACCTTTGTCCTTTTACTTTCCTTGTGTTTAATTTTTCCTTTTATTTGCTTGGTTTGCCCACAGTCACCGGGTTGTGGTGACAGAACAATAGTTAAATTTTTATTTTCGTTTGCTTTGTTTGATTAGTCATCCAGATATGGTGATCGAACATTTACTTTAGCTATATCTATAAATGATTATCACATTGTCACTAAGTTATTTTTTATGCCATGCTTTGCCTTTTCATTCCCAATGACTGGGTAGCCTAATCAAGGCTTGTCTTTGACCGGTGATAAAGACTACTATTTCACTTGTCTTCGAAAAGATAAGCTAGACTGGACTGAAAAAGGTTGGTTATATCTAGAAAAAATTAGCACCAATCTCACGCCCACTCGGCAATAAAGATTGAATTTGACATATGAAAATGAATGCCAGGCTTCCGTTCTTAAGGAAACTAGGTGCTAGGTTCCCATCTATTAGGTGATTGGGCCTAGCCGAGAATGAGATTTTTGTCGTTAGGTAAATTTACTATAAGGTTTCCACCTACCCGGTGATTAGGATAGAACCGAGAAACAGGTTTTTTCCCTTAGAATAGTTTAATATAAGGTTTACATCTGTTAGGTGATTAGGATTGAACCGGAAGCAGGTTTTAGCCCTTAGAATAGTTTGATGTAAGGTTTCCACCTACTAGGTGACTAGGATCGAACTGGGAGCAGGTTTCAGCCCTTAGAATAATTTGATGTAAGGTTTCCATCTACTCAATGATTAGGATCGAACCAGGAGCAGACTTCAGCTCTTAGAATAATTTGATGTAAGGTTTCCATCTGCTCGATGATTAGGATCTAACCGAGAGTAGACTTCAGTCCTTAGAATAATTTGAGATTTAATTTCCTTTGCGTTTGTTGACCAGGGTTAAAAAGTTAATAATGATGGAGCCAAAAGTATGAATACACCTACATGGACAAACATTGCTCTCATATTACTTAATATTGTACACATATGACATTATACTCAACCCATACTCATACGCACTGATGGTCATTAGTAAAACTTCTTCAAATTGTGAACGTTCCATGGCCAGGGAAGTTGTCTTTCGTCCAAGTCTTTTAGATAGTATGCTCCCACGCTAGTGATGACAGTAACTCTAAGAGGCCTTTCCCAAGTTGGGGTTAACTTTCCTGCATTGACGTCTCGTGTATTTCCTACCAGCTTTCGAAGTACCAAGTCTCCAACATTGAATTCCCTCATCTTCATATCCCTGTTATACCTTCGGGCAAGCTTCTATTGATACTCCGCTAGTTGTATAGTAACCAATTCTCAGCACTCTTCTAACAGGTCCAGATGCTTCACCATTAATTCATCATTCTCGGTAGGGACAAATCCTGCAACCCGAGCACTATACAAATTCACCTCTACTGGTATAACTGCTTCTACTCGATACGTAAGAGAAAACGGAGTTTCTCCTGTAAATCGCCTGGGAGTAGTCCGATATGGCCACAAAACGTTAGGCAGCTCCTCGGCCCACTTACCCTTAGCGGCCTCCAATCTTTTCTTTAATCCACTTACAATTGCCTTGTTAGTGGCCTCAGCTTGACTGTTACTCTGCGGATACGCCAGGGTAGAATACCTGTTCTTGATACTGAGATCACTACAGAACTTGCAAATGGCTGCTATCGAACTGCAACCTGTTGTCAAATACTAGGGACTCCAACACTCCAAATCTTATTACTATGTTTCTCCACACGAACTTCTTAACATCTACGTCCTGGATATTAGCTAATGCCTCAGTCTCTGCCCATTTAGTGAAGTAGTCCACAACCACTAAAACAAACCTGCAATTGCCCATAACCTGATGGAATGGACCAACAATGTCTTGCCCCCACTATGCAAAGGACCATGGGCTACTGACAGGGTTCAGACTTCTTACTGGCTGATGGATCAAGAGGGCATGCTTTTGACACTGTTCACACTTCCACACATATTCGACAGCATCCTTCTGCATCTGCGACCACCAAAATCCCTGGGTCATTGCTCAGTGTGCCGATAAGCGTTCCCCAACATCACTATCGCATGTCCCCTCAAGGAGTTCGATCAAAAGCTCATTGACTTTATCAAGGTGCAAGCAAAGCAGATATGGCCCCTCAAAAGACCTCTGGTACAGCTTACGGTCCACTGATAACCAATACCAAGCAGCTACTCTACGCACCCTGTTAGCTTCTTTTTCGTCACCCGGCACTCAATCCTTGGCCAAAAAGTCAATGATTGGGTCCATCCAGCACGGTTCAGATGTTGCCCCCACTAAAACACCTACCCCTGCGTTTATACTTGGTTCTGCCACCAGCTCCACTTTGATTAACTAAGGTACCTCCTCGGTCAGTGATGATGCTAAAGTGGCTAGAGAGTCCACATGTCAATTCTGCCCCCTTGCCACTTGAACTACTTTTGCCTTCAAAAACTGGTTCATAACCTACCTTACCACCCGCAAGTACTCCATCATTCAAGGATCTCTAGCTTCAAAACTACCCTGCACCTGATTAATCACCAACTGGGAATCTGAATAAACCTCAACTTCTAGAGCACCCATATCCCGAATAGCTTTCAATCCGGCAAGCAAGGCTTCGTACTCGGCTTCATTGTTGGAAGCCCTAAAACTCAACCTAAAAGAATGTTCCAATCTTATCCCTTCTAGAGTAATGATAACAATTCCAGCCCCAGCTCCCATGGCGCTAGATGCACTGTCCACAAACACCTTCCACAGGTGAATCTCCATATGGCAAACCATTTCCATCTCCCTCCTCGAGGAAAACTCTACTACAAAATCGGCCAAAACCTGACCCTTCACTAAACTTCTTAGTCTGTACCTAATGTTAAAGGAGAATAGCCAAGTTCCCCACTTAGCTATTCTGCCCATGAAGTCAAATCTCTTCAACAACGACTGCAAAGGAAATTCAGTTAGCGATGTGAGCTTGGAAATAATGGGGCAACTTCCTTGTAGCATGTACTAGCGCTAATACCAAATTCTCCAGAGGCAAATACATCATCTCGACATCAACCAAGGTCTTGCTGACATAATATACTGGCTATTGCACTCCTTGATCCCTCAAAAGCATGGCACTTATGGCATGTTCAGACACTGAGAGATACATGAATAAATCCTCACTGAGTTCTGTGGCTATCAACATAGGCACCCATACCAAATATTCCTTTAAATCCTGAAAGCCTTTTCACACTCCTCATTCCATTGGAATCCCTTCCACTTCTTTAAAAGCTAGTAAAATGGACAATAGCAGTTGGCAAACTTAGAAATAAACCGGTTAAATATAGCTAACATATTGGTCAGTACTTGGACTTCCTTTAGATTACTCGGCGGCTTGAGGTGCTCTATAGCTTCAATCTGATCGAGGTTGACCTCTATTCCTCAATTAGTGATTTTATGCCCTAGGAACTTGCCAACCCCCACCCCAAAAGCACACTTGTCAGCATTAAGGCGTAGCTTGTATTGCCAGAGCACTTCGAACACCTCTTTAAGATCATCAATATGCTACGCCTCACGTTTACTTTTAACCACCATATCATCAATATACACCTCCACCGTACGCCTAATCTTATTTCTGAACATTCTCGTCATCATCCGCTAATAAGTGGCTCTAACATTCTTTAGCCCAAATGGCATTACGGTATAGTGGAAATTGGCGTCAGGGGATATGAATGCCGTCTTCTCTTGGTCCTCAGTGGCCAGGGCAATTTGATGATAACCCTGGAAAGTGTCCAGAAAGCTCATCCTCAAGTGCCCGTATGTGGCATCTACTAGTTGATCGATCTTCGACATGGGAAATAGGTCTTTTGGGCATGCTCAATTCAAATCAGTAAAATCAACACAAACCCTCTATTTGCCATTCTTCTTCTTTACCACTACGGTATTTGCTAACCACTATGAAAAGAAAATATCCTTTATTGCCCCTGACTCCTTTAACTTCTTAACCTCTTGTCTAACAGTTTTGATGTGCTCTTTAACCAATCTCCTCAGCTTTTGCTTCTTGGGAGGGAATAATGGGTCCACATTAAGCTTGTGAACTATGACTTCGGGGTCTACCTCGGGCACCTCATACAAGGTCCAAGCAAACACGTCCACATTTTGTACAAGACACAGCAACATCCCCACCCTGTCCTCGTCCTTCATACTTGCTCCTATCTAGAAACTCTTATCATCGTCTGACAGTATCCTTACTTTTATTAGGTCCTCGACACCACTAGCCCCTCTCTCCTTCTAGGGTTCCTATAATTTCTATAAGGGAACCTCTTTGGGCAGTTCCTTCTGTTTAATCTCCCAGTTAATAGAGGCCACCAAACACTACTTGGCCACTTATTGGTTTCCCCTTACTATAGCAATACCTTGCTCGGTGTGGAATTTGACATTCACATAGAGAGTGGATGAGACCACCCCATTGCATGAATCCATGGCCTTACAAGGATTGCCGTATATGGAGAAAACCAAGCGACCACTATAAATGCCACCATTATCTCCTTACCTTCCATATTACAAAAAGTGAAATCTACCCCTCTAGGATCACCATCTGGCCATCAAATCCCACCAGGGGTGTGTCGTACTTAGAGAGATCCTCATTCTTCAAGCCAAGCCCCCTGAATAGGTTGAGATACATCAATTCAGCACCACTCCCCTGATCTATCAATACCTTCTTCACCATAAAGTCGTTTATCCAGGCCGTGACCACCAAAGCATCGTCATGTGGCTGGATCGTTCCTTCTAGATCGTTGTCATTAAAGTGAATGGGCTCCTGAATAAGCTTCAACTTCTTCTCGTAGGGTTGCTTTCCCAGGCAACCTTCTGCCGGCACCACAGCCAGTACAACTCTCTTTTTAGACGCTAGGGTACCCCTTGAAGCTACGTGGATGACCTCTATCACTCCCAATAGGGGTGGGAGAGGATTCCCCCAAAGTCAAATTCCCTGTTTGGCCTCCTGATTCCTCGGGTCCACCACAAACTCTTTCAAATACCCCACTTTTACCAGCTGTTCCAAATGCCACTTATCTCTATGGTAAGTACAGTACAAGTTCTGATTCCTCCTTGACGGGTCACCTCCCATCTTGTTTGGCTACTAAAAGTATGGCTCATTCTTGATTCGATCCACGATCCTGTGCATCGGCTCCTTGAATGTCACGTTCACTTGCCCCACCTGAACACTTGGTTCTTGAATCCTCAAATCCTTCCGAGGCCTTGACTGAAAATCCCCTTGCCGAGGCTGACTTGTGATCGGAGCCTTACCTTTGTTCTGTTACTAGTCATCCTCCAATCTTTTATACTCTTCAATATGCCTCATTAACTGCCTCATATCATCGGGGGGCCTCCTTGTTAACGAGTCTTGCAATTCAAAGTCCTCAGGCAATCCTAATCGAAGAGTACTTGTAGCGATTCTTTCATTGCCCCCGCCATCTCATTGTACAACTCCTAATACCGGCTAGTGTAGCTACAAAGGGTTTTCCTGACTCCCATCTTCATAGATAGCAACGCATCCACTGGCTGCAGCACTCGGCTACAGGTCATAAACCGGACACCGAACTATTGAATTAGCGTGGCAAAGTTATGAATCAAGCCTTTCCTCAATCCATTAAACCACCTCAAAGCGATTGGGCCGAGACTTGAAGGCACTACCTTACACATCAGTGCATTATTATGAGTGTGTAATGACATCATCTGGATATAATGGCTTACATGCTCTACTAGATCTGTTTTCCCATCATAAGAGTTAAATGGAGGTTGGGTGAATCTGCTCGGCATAGGAGCCCGTTCGATGTCCCCCGAGAACGACGATCGAGCAACTCTACATAATGCGCGGCTCATAAAATCCCTGGCGGCGTTTCGAGGTTGTCTCCCTTCTGAGGAAACTAAGTCTCGGTCTGCATACTCCCGAGACCTATCCCAATGTCGATGGGAATTAGATTGCTGACCCTTCTGCGCGCTCCTCGCGATCCCTTCTCCAACGCCTCCCTTTAGCTTCCAACTCTAAATCCCTTACCAACCTACGTAAGCACTTGAGTTCCTCGTCCGTCCTATCAAAACACTCATGACCCGAAATGCTTGACAGTGTTCGGTACATTTGAAACGACCCTTCTTCAAGGCCAGACCGTTCTTCCTCCCATTCATACTCCCTATCTTCGCGCCTCTTTTGTCTTCTTTCTCGCCAAGTGGACCCCAGAGAAGATCTCCCATAACCACTTTCAACATAACTCCCTGACTGACCTACGGACATTTTCCTCGCATAAGTCTCGGCAGAACCACAACTACGTAAGAGATCCCCACAAACAGCGCTAATTGTGCGCACCCAAAATATCTTTAACGGCCTCAACCTATATTTAGGCTCACAACTTATTTGTATCATGGGCTTTGAGTTTCCTACTATGGGTAGTTCCTTACTCGAAGACCCAATTGCACACTCTAGTTTTCAAGAACTCCTCTATTTTTCCTTCTTGGGTTACTCTCTTCACTACTGATATTAACACCCTTTGCAATCTCATTTTCTCTCTAGAATTGTTAACCCACACTTCTCACTTTATTCTCCTATTTATAGCTTGAGGTAAGTGGAGGTGTTATGATTACTTCTTGATCTCACTCATGTTGATAGGGGTCCAATTCCATCAATTCTAAATGGATGTTTTGTTGGGAACGGTGGTAATGGCATTGGAACTAGATCCCACCTCCAAAAGGCCGTTCGGCAGTGATATTCTCCAAGGCAATACCAGGCCACCGAGACCTTGTATCCCCGAGCAATCACACTCCCAACCAAGTTAAAGTTGATCGGGAGGGGCTCGCTTTTGACGTTCAAGACATAATGGTCCCATTATGGTTTTTGGGCTCAGTTTGGGCTTCAAGGTGTGTCCGGATCAGGGCCATAGGTCCAACGAGAACAAGGTCATGTATTGTTTCTCAAGGCTAAATGTGCATTTGGGTAGAAATTATTTCTACCCACCTCTGCATTTCCAGCGTTTTACTCTTTTTTTTTTTTGCACGCATTTTAAGAGATAAATTCACTGTAACGGCTACTGTTCATGAACAATAGCCGTAATATTTGACTTTTCAGCACATCAGTGGGTCCCATGCACTATTCACGGGATCCACAAATCTCACTTTTGAGTAACTTTTTTATTAAAAATGGGTCTCATGGTACTATTCACACATTTAAAAATTATTTTACTACATTATTTTCAGTTTTCAACTGTATCCAAACGGACCCTAGGGCCCAAGGAACAATGGGTCTAGGGCCCTGCCCCGTACATTAACCTTTAAAAAAAAAAAAAAAAGTCCAATGATGTATGTAAAAAAATAGATTAAGAAAAATAGAAGAAATTGAATTATAGCTAAAAACTTTTATGTTGTTTAATGTAAACATTTTAGATTAACAGGCCTTTATGTGCGTGAAACTCTCTCCTGAAGACTTGAACCTTGGTCTTTCCCCCTCACACCTCACAACCACTTATATTTGTAGAGTGACCATCGCACTAAAAATATGTGGTGGTCAGTGGGGTGTTTCTTGAAAAACCCTCCGATAGTAAAGTTAGAATTATAGCTCCAACACGTAATAATTTTGTAATCAATGCTTCTTTTAGGTTTCTAGAGTTTTTTGTGTACCTTTTCCTTATTTGTCTAATTCCCTTTTATAGGGACTAGCTCATGTAGGCTGTTATTATTATGTCATTAACCAGCCTTTATGGCCTTTGTAACGTATCAGTTGTTTAAGTTAATCGTCTTTAATGATTAGTAGTTACAAAACTTGTTGTAACGTTCTGCCGTTTCTAGCACACATACTTCAGATGTAATGCTCATTTATCACTTTTTGGATGATATATTTTCTAGTTCATCAAGTATAAAATACATATATATATATATATAAGAATGCCAAAATACAAAATAGACCTTCTAGGTTTAATTGAAATTCATTTCAGTCATCTAACTTTTCTTCCTTTCAATTAATCTTCTAAGTTTCAAATCTATTAAATTCAGGCATTTCGTTCAATTTCATTAAAAAATTAAATTAAAAAAAAAAATATTTTTCTGACATGAAAAAAAAAATCTTTAAAAATATTTTACATATTTTTTATGTGAATTTTTTTCATTATTTAATTGCTTAATTTTTTAACAAAATTGGACAAAATACCTGAATTGAATAAATTTGAAATTTAGAAGACTCAATTAAATGAAATCAAAATTAAAAAACTAAAATGAATTTTAGTCAACTTTAGAAAGTACAATTTGCATTTTAACCTATTAAAAAAAAAAGTCCAATGATGTAAGTAAAAAAATAGATTAACAAAAATAGAAGAAATTGAATTATAGCTAGAAACTTTTATGTTGTTTAATGTAAACATTTTAGATTAACTAGCTGTTGATACTCATTTTCGCAACATATTTTATACAAGCCCAATTCAAGCAAGCCCGACTTCATTGTGGGCAGTTAAGTACATAATACAAAAAAAAAAAAAAATAAGCATGACCCAAGCCCATGTGACTTATGGGGGAAATTGAGGAAGTATGGTTTGGAGGGTATGGGTTGGTTCCTTTCGGACTTTTTGCATGAGCCCAACCTATGCGTGCCACCAAGTGGGCAAGGGACATTGGTAGCACTTCAGGCTCATGGAGGAGGTCTTGTACCCAAAATTTCCACCTCAAAAGAGCTTTCATGCTCTGGGTGACTGTGCCCCTAATTTTCCGCCTAGTTCCATTTTTCACACCAAAACACAGCTGACTCTAAGAAAAAGGCTGAACAGCCTAGCCCACTCAACCACCCAAATGTAGTTTTCCAAACCCTGCAAAGACTAGAGACAGTAGCCATGAAGAGGAAACAACTTTGTTTCCAAAATCATGTTAAAAGAATGTCAAACTCTTCCCTAAACAAAAGCAACTCAAGCCAAAACACCAAATTAGTATCATGGGGGATAAAAGCCCCTTCCACTACTCAAAAACCAATTATTAGCAACACCTCAAACTCTATATAAAACTCTCTCATCAGTTCAAAACAAAACTAACCACGTTCTACCTAGAGACCTGAAACATCATAGCAAAATCTCATTCAGTCAATCAACAATCTCACAATTCCAAACCTTAGAGGTGGAAATATGGGTACAGGGGAACCTTCCCTCTCTTCCTCACAACCTCTCTCAATTTCCTCTTCTCGGTGACTGTGGGTCGAAGTTTCAGGGCTGTTATGTTTTTATGCTTTTTTTGCACTTTTGTTATTAGCATTTTGATTCTCTCTTTTCAAAGCACCATTAGCCTTTTGTTCTTTATACATTTGAAATTTTTGGCTTGAATCTCCATAATAAACACTTCTAAAGAACCCAAGGGGAGATTTGGGTTGTTCTTACAATTTTGACCCTTGTCGCAAAACGTCTCAGACACTAGCCTTTATGTGTGTGAAGCTCCCTTTTGGAAACTTGAACCCCGGTCCCTACCCCCCACACCTCACAACCACTTATACTTGTGGAGTGACCATCGCACTAAGGATGTATAGTGGTCAGTGGGGTGTTTCTTAAAAAGTCCTCCGATGGTAAAGTCAGAATTATAGCTCTAACATGTAATAATTTCGTAATCAATGCTTCTTTTGGGTTTCTAGAGTTTTTTGTGTGCCTTTTCCTTGTTTGTCTAATTCCCTTTTATAGGGACTAGCTCATATAGGGGCTGCTGTTACTATGTCATTAACCAGCCTTTATGGCCTTTGTAACGTATCAGTTGTTTGAACTAATCGTCTTTAATGAATAGCAGTTACAAAACCTGTTGTAACGTTCCACCGTTTCTAGCGCACATACTTCAAATGTAATGCTCATTTATCACTGTTTGGACAATATATTTTCTGGTTCATCAAATATAAAATATATATATATATATATAGTGCCAAAATACAAAATAGACCTTCTAGGTTTAATTGAAATTCATTTCAGTCATCTAACTTTTCTTCATTTCAATTAATCTTCTAAGTTTCAAATTTATTAAATTCAGGCATTTCGTTCAACTTCATTAAAAAATTAAATTAAAAAAATATATATTTTTCTGACATTAAAAATCCTTAGTGCGATGGTCACTCCACAAGTATAAGTGGTTGTGAGGTGTGGGGGGTAGGGACCGGGGTTCAAGTTTCCAAAAGGGAGCTTCACACACATAAAGGCTAGTGTCTGAGACGTTTTGCGACAAGGGTCAAAATTGTAAGAACAACCCAAATCTCCCCTTGGGTTCTTTAGAAGTGTTTATTATGGAGATTCAAGCCAAAAATTTCAAATGTATAAAGAACAAAAGGCTAATGGTGCTTTGAAAAGAGAGAATCAAAATGCTAATAACAAAAGTGCAAAAAAAGCATAAAAACATAACAGCCCTGAAACTTCGACCCACAGTCACCGAGAAGAGGAAATTGAGAGAGGTTGTGAGGAAGAGAGGGAAGGTTCCCCTGTACCCATATTTCCACCTCTAAGGTTTGGAATTGTGAGATTGTTGATTGACTGAATGAGATTTTGCTATGATGTTTCAGGTCTCTAGGTAGAACGTGGTTAGTTTTGTTTTGAACTGATGAGAGAGTTTTATATAGAGTTTGAGGTGTTGCTAATAATTGGTTTTTGAGTAGTGGAAGGGGCTTTTATCCCCCATGATACTAATTTGGTGTTTTGGCTTGAGTTGCTTTTGTTTAGGGAAGAGTTTGACATTCTTTTAACATGATTTTGGAAACAAAGTTGTTTCCTCTTCATGGCTACTGTCTCTAGTCTTTGCAGGGTTTGGAAAACTACATTTGGGTGGTTGAGTGGGCTAGGCTGTTCAGCCTTTTTCTTAGAGTCAGCTGTGTTTTGGTGTGAAAAATGGAACTAGGCGGAAAATTAGGGGCACAGTCACCCAGAGCATGAAAGCTCTTTTGAGGTGGAAATTTTGGGTACAAGACCTCCTCCATGAGCCTGAAGTGCTACCAATGTCCCTTGCCCACTTGGTGGCACGCATAGGTTGGGCTCATGCAAAAAGTCCGAAAGGAACCAACCCATACCCTCCAAACCATACTTCCTCAATTTCCCCCATAAGTCACATGGGCTTGGGTCATGCTTAAAAAAAAAAAAAAAACATAATACATGAATTGAGCCCACAATGAAGTCGGGCTTGCTTGAATTGGGCTTGTATAAAATATGTTGCGAAAATGAGTATCAACAGCTAGTTAATCTAAAATGTTTACATTAAACAACATAAAAGTTTCTAGCTATAATTCAATTTCTTCTATTTTTGTTAATCTATTTTTTTACTTACATCATTGGACTTTTTTTTTTAATAGGTTAAAATGCAAATTGTACTTTCTAAAGTTGACTAAAATTCATTTTAGTTTTTTAATTTTGATTTCATTTAATTGAGTCTTCTAAATTTCAAATTTATTCAATTCAGGATTTTGTCCAATTTTGTTAAAAAATTAAGCAATTAAATAATGAAAAAATTCACATAAAAAATATGTAAAATATTTTTAAAGATTTTTTTTTCCATGTCAGAAAAATATTTTTTTTTNTAATTGAATAATAAAGTAGGATCCATAAATAATACCAAAAAATGTAATAAAACTCATAAATAGTAGTAAAAATACATTAAAAAAACTCTAATAAGCTATGAGTTTCATCACTTCCCAAACACACTCTTAATCTAAGACTAACGAGTAACAAACAATCGCTCGCACTATAGGTCTATTTGGATTCACTTATTACTGAAATTGAATTTTTTTGCTGAACGTACTATAGATAAAGGTAAAATTTAGTTGAAATTGTACAGCGGAATCCATAAATAATAGTAAAAATAAACTAAATAGTAAAATAAGCTGACTTTTTAATTGTTGCTAAACACGCACTATGTCGCTTCCCTTAGGTTGGAGCATTGCCTGAGTATTCCCATAAGCTCTTCTATAAAAAATGTCATTTTGACACACCAAAAAACATACTTTATTATTTTATCACATCATTTTACAATATCTCATTCATCACATATTTTATTCTTCAATTCTATATATTAAAATAATATTTGCAACACAATAAAATAATATATTAACTCCTCAACAACAACAACAATGGCAAAACCATCATTGTCACAACAACGACACAACCACTACTGCCACAACAACGGCCACCAACAATAACCACTGCCGCAACAACAACATTGACAGCTACCATTGGCATAAACCCATTACCAAACTGATACCTACAACAAATCCACAACCACCACTGGCGCAAACCCACATCCATCAATGCCATAAACCCACAACCACCACCGGCACAAACTCATAGCCACCAACGCCACAAACTCACAGCCAACACCGCCAGAATCCTCTCACAAATTAAAAATCCAAAACCATCAAATTAAAATAAAATAAAAAATGCTGATCCAAAATGCCGACCCACAACCCATTGCCGAATCCACCATCAAATCACAACAAAAAAGAAAAGAAAAGAAACCAATGCGATAGAGATCGGCCTGGCTTGATGCTCCAGCTTGGGTTTCGTCGGAGACCCACCAAAACCCACCCACTGCCGACCCATCCATCGGAACCCACAGCCTAACATACCCACCACCAATCCCCCCATTCGAACCCACCCACCACCATCGGAACCAAACCCAGCCAATACCATCTGAACCCACACATCACCGTCCCAACCCACCCATTGCCTAATCCACCCATCAAATCATAGGGAAAAAAAAAAGGAAGAGGAAGAGCAGTGATGCATCGACTTGGTGAGGCTAAGAGGAAGAGCAGTGAGGGTGAGAAAATAAAAGATGAGAGGTTGAGGGAGGAGAGGATCGGGGTTGAGAAAAAAGAGAGGAAGAGATCTGATTGAGAATGATGAGAGATGAGAGAGAAAAGGGAATAAAAAACTCATTAAAAATTATACAATTTCTATCTATACGCTTTCAAATTTAAGAGTGTACTGTTCATCAATAGCAAATATTTTGGCATTTAGAACACCTCATGGGAGTTTTTTTTGGTGTTTAGTATGTCAAATGCCAAATATTTGGCATTTGACACACCTGATAGTACTGCTCTCATGGTTTACAAAAAGCCTTTCATTTGAGAATTTCCCTCTTAGAGCATTTACATCCGTGAATTATATTCTATCATATTTTACCATCCAAAAAACTACTTTATCAATTATACAATACCATTTTATAATATATTCAGCATCCTAACTTTTATTTTCATATTCTATTCATTAAAATAATATATATTATCTACTAAAATATATAACCAAAAAAAAATCTCCTATCTCTTTCTTCCTCCTCCGTCTCTCTCTTTCCATTGTGAACAAACCCAAACCCCAACCATAGCAAGAACAACCACATGAAAATCGCCACCTTGCCACCATCACGCCACCGGCCAGCAACCACCACCACAACCACAAGAAACAGCCACCAAGAAGAAAAGAAACACAAAAAATAGCCAAAATCACCATCAACAACCACAATCACAAGACACGGCCACAACAACACCGATCCACACTTACAACACCGATCCAAACCCAGAAACCCACCAATCTCCACCGAGAAATCCACCAATCTCCATGATCCAAACCCATTGGCCACAACCGATCCAAACCCACGCCACCACCTAACCCATGATACATTAATTGAAGCAAACCGCACCCACATCGGAGCAAACCCATCGAAGCCATATCGAACCCATCGGAGCAAACAACATGCATCACCATCAGAGCAAACCCCACCCACATTGGAGCAAAATATCGAGACGCAGCCTGGGCTTGGCATTGCTGGCCTATGATGGCTTGAGGGAGAGCAAAGTGAGATGGATAAATCACTGAGAGAGAGCAAAGGGAGAGGGAGAAATTTGAAAGAGAGAGACGTGGGAGATAGAGTTGAGAGAGTGAGAGAGTCAAGAGATAGATGAGAGAGAAAAGGAATAAAATAATATTTTGTGTTTTACAATTGAGCCACAATCGAACTGTAGCACAATTGCAAAATTTTTTGCAATAGTCTACATTTACAATTCTGGATGCAAATTTTTTGCAATAGTCTACATTTACAATTCTGAATGTTGAGCTCCTTTGGACCTGAATGCCAAATTTATTTTACATTTAGCATTTTACAGGTCTAATGTGAATGCTCTTATAATTTTATTTTATATTATAAAAAATATCATAGTCTCTCTCTCTCTCTTTTTAAATGTATATTCAGAAACAATAATAATAAAAACAGTACCTATCGTCAGCGAAAACAATTATATTGTTTGAAGGAGTAGATATCTTTTCTCATAAATAAAAAAGGAGTAGATATCTCATATCTTTAATGTCTTTTTCTGTCTCCTTTTAACCGTACCAGACTCAATTCGTCTATCTCACGCGTGCCCAACTCTACGGAGCATACAAATAGATTACGCAGTTTCAGTGATAACATTAGCAGAGCAGTTACTTTTCCTTGCAGTTTTACACTACCGGTTTAAAGATACTGTTGTTCAGTTTTCAGTTTTTTTTTTTTTTTTAATAGCAAAAAGTTTTCAATTTCAATTAAATAAGTTGTTCCCAAATGTGACCCTAAATATTCATGTTTATACTATAAAGTTGCTTTCATATTGGAGTCACAAGGAAGATATATGATAGCATATTTATAATGACAATTTTAAATTTTCATTTCCTTGTCTTTTTTTATGGTTTTAATTGTTTCGATTATCAAAATTATGGTATTGATATACCAATCAAAATAATTCATATATATATATATATATAATTTTTAAGGAGGATTATTATCTTCCTAAATTCTAACGAGGATATATAAATTTAATTCGTTATAAACACTTCTACATTATTTTTACAACAAATCATAAGTGGTAAATTGTTATTGGTTTTAATTTGAATCTACCACTAAAATTACTTTTTTATTCACCAATTATAACCCGTAACAACCTATTATTTATAATTTATTGTGAACATTGTTGAGGGTCATTTTTGTAAAACACAAATAGAAGGACGAAAGCTCAACTCAGCAACGTAGGCAACAAATAGAAGTGGCAAGCATAGAAAGAAACCATTAAGCCCAAGCGACAGGAATAATGGGTCACAGGTTCATAAAATAAATAAATGGGTCTTGAGAAGCAAGTGGGCTCGAAAGGTCCGGAAAGAAAGAATAGCAAACCCATGGGCAGTGTATGATGTGAAAAAAAGTAAGAATGGGCCGCGGCAGGCTCAAAATAATGTAAGCAAAGAAAGTAGAGGATTGTTGGCAGGACCACAAACCCCAAGGATGAGTATAAAGTAATTGGGCCGGGGAAACCCAATGAAGTAAGTAAAAGCCCATGGGAACACAAAATTAGGAAAAGGGTCGAGGAAGCCCAAAATAAGTAAATAGACCGAGGATGCCCAAAACAAATGGGCCAGGATGCCCAAGGGGACACAGGAGCCCCTAAATAAGAAAGCCTATGGACATGCAAAGCCATTTGGGGAAAAGGGTAAACGGCAGGTCTAAAAGAGGACCAGCAGGATCAAGTCATTACAGCAGGAATGACAGAATAGTATAGCAAGACATGATGGTAATCAAGAAATGTGCTAAGAGAAATGTAAAACCCAATATCAAATGAAGGCCAGCCCCAAAAGAGAACAGTGAATTATAAAACGGCCCACATAAAAGAACGAAGAGGTGCGGCAGACTGTGCAAACAAAGCTCCAGACCGCGGCAAACGCATAAGCAGCAGGCAGATTTTGGACATACATGAGAGGGAAGCATGCGCAAGGCCTAGGCACCACCAGCCTATACCTAGCCAATATGGGACGTGGTGAAGCTATGGGTCAAAGGTAAGAGGTAAAGGAGGTATGGTTTGGTGGTGGGGAGAGGGGAAAAGACCTATTCTGCGGTTCCTGTCTAAGCCCTTTTGGGAGGTACGTCCTGCTAGGATGACAGATCACTCAAAAGAGTCAAGGTTGAGGGGGGAACCGTTGGGTGCATTCCATGAGGGAGAGAGAAAGAAAGCATTTACGCCGTGGCAGGAAAGGGTGCCATGGCAGACTAACAAACGACACAAACCTGCCTTTGTCTAGCGAGGGTAAGTGATACACAGAAGAACTCTTTGGTAGTCGGCAAGTACGCCCAAACCAGACAAAAAGGTTGAGGGGTAAAATGGTAAAGTCCGGTCACGACAGGCCCTATAAAAGGACCCTTGCCGTGCCTTGTACGAGGATCGAAAAACAGAGGTATTACGAAACGAAAAGAAAACAAAAGGAAAATAAAGGAAAGAAAAAAAAGATAAGAGAGAAAACAGAAAGCAAAAGAAAGATAATATAATGGGCATGCACCAGTAGGTCAGTTCCCTTCTCTCCCCCTTGAAATTCAAC
Source organism: Quercus suber (assembly GCF_002906115.3). Taxonomy (NCBI): domain Eukaryota; kingdom Viridiplantae; phylum Streptophyta; class Magnoliopsida; order Fagales; family Fagaceae; genus Quercus; species Quercus suber. Next base: position 603,750 of record NW_027069691.1, on the reverse strand, counting down.
TCTCTTGGAGGCAAGTAAATAATAGAAATTCCTTTGGGCACTAATCATTTAGGTTTGGTTCCCTCAAAATCATTAATCCTCACGGCATAATCTTTTCCTGGGAGATTAATTTCATTGAGTGGAGGCGTTCTTCCTCTTTAGTCTTTGCCTCTACAGACCTAAACTTGACTTGATATTATTTCTTCGATTAACTCATATTGTCACTTAATCCTTCACTTCTTTTGTAAAAACTATTGTTATTACTGTGATTGTCATTAGTAGGGATCACTTGGTCATTTTTCATTAAGAAAAGGTCACCATGTTTTTGTTCTTCTGCTATTGTTATATATGTCTGCCGTAAATCATTTGAAACAGCTTTATCTGCCATAAGTACACTCCTGGCAGACGAGGCTTGGTTTGCGCACAAGCCGGCCCAAAGTGAGTTACAGTTGGGCCAGCCTCAACTCTCCCACTCAGAATACTCGGGCCCATCACCGCAGGAGGCAGCCCAGCCCAACGCATAACACAAAAAAGGCCCCTACAAACATATTGTGGACATACCATTTCTTTATGCAAAATATCTCTGAAAAGTAGCTTAACATTTCATACCAAATTTTTATGCTTAACTATGATTTTTCATTTTCATTGTAAAATTCTTAATAACTTTCTTTTCAATCTAAAAATAACTAAATTGTCTGCCAAAAACTCAGTGATTTAGTGAGTAAAAAAAAAAGGCAATAGCTATTATTATGCCAGATCTATCTCTATGAAAGCATAGTCTTGTTACAAAAAGAAAAAAGAAAAGAAAAAAGAAAAGAAAAGAAAAGAAAGCATAGTCTCATTCTCATTTAGGGAACAAATGTAAAGATCACAAAGCCAAAATTTGAGAGCTTGCAAGGAGGGCTGTCTCGGTGAAATATAACATCCTTTGGGAATATCCAATGGAGGGAAAAAGAAAGAAGAAGAAGAAGAAGAAAAAAAAAAAGAGAAGAGGGGGGATACCCCACCTTTAATTATTTTCACTGGCTCCATCATGGGTTTGAGCAATACCTTGGAAAAATTCGTTTTTTTTTTTAATTTTTTTATGGATTCAATAGAATTTTTACCTATGACATTTGTTTTATAATGATTGAATCTCAAATATTTTATTTGATAACAATAAATTTTACTAGTTGAGATAATGAAATTCTTTTATTTTGGTGGAAGGAAAAAATTGTAAATTGTTACTATACATTGTATTACACTTTATATATATATATATACATCAATAATTAGGAATCTGATTTTTAAATTTTAAATATCTATATTAGAAATACCATGAGCTGTCAACCAGTTAAACTAAAAGACTCTTGCATATTATACATTCTTCTTTCACATAAAAAGAAAATATTACATGTTCTTAACTGAAAGTGGATTTTTGTCATTGGAACTTAGCCAGTTAGAACATTAGCATCCGGTATCTCTAAACTATTTTATTTTACTATCTTAAAAGCTATTTTATTTATTATACCATATCATTTTATAATACACCTAACATCCCAACTTTTATTTTACAATACCACATATTAAAATAATATAAAGTAAAATAAAAATAATATAAAAATAGAGGAGAGAGAGTCTACAACAGTATATGTAGAAGTCTACTGTGAAAGGGGAGTGAGTGAGATTATGAAAGTCAAAGGAGAGAGAGCAAGTGATAAAAAAAAAAAATGAAATTTAAGTTCACAATTAGTGAATAGTAACTTGTGTATGTAAAAGTCTACTGTAACAGTATTATAAAAGTTTTAGTAAATACACATCTGGGTAATGCATGTACTTTGTGTCACAATGCTAAAAAATATGATATTCAGTGTTTTACAACTCCAAAACTCTAATACTAATGCTCTAATAGCCGTGCAATGGCCAATGGCCAAAGGCCTCTTGGAACTAGCTTTTAAGGGTGAACTTGACTAGTCCTTAATTCCTTGTATAAATCTAGAAAGAAAAAAGAAAAGAAAAAAGAATTATTTTTTTCCTCAACAGTTATATTTATAGGAAAATTTTTGTTTTTGAATCAATTTAGAGGGATCTCTTTCAACTTAGTGACAGAGCCACGTGTAGATCAAGGGGGCCAAGGTCCCCTAAACTTTTTAAAATTCCTTTATTTCTCCATATGACATGGTATATTTGTAACGACCCTGCTGAATGCAAGACCCTCCCTTTTTGGGTCACTGTGTAGTAGTGGTAGAGGCGTGCCTTGCACTTCGGTGTTGGCAACAAAACCGTGCGGGTGCAAAAGGGTGTCAAGCGTCAAAGAGGTGAAAATCCCAAACTCATCTCAAAGCGGACAATATGTACACAGTTGGGGCGGGGTCATTACAATATTTACAAGTATAGCCCTTACAAAAAATACTACTTGACCCCCTCAATTTTTTTTATAATGTTTGAAGTATAGTATAAGTTATGATCCTCCCAAAATATATGTCAAGTGTGTATATATATATATATATATATATATAGCATAAGCAATGTTTTTTTGCATGTGCCAAATGTAAGAGTATCTCTCCAACTATGATCCCTTTGTTATTATTCCGTTTAGATTGTGTTTGATTCAACTGAAATTGATTTTCGAAAAACATTTTTCATATTTACAGGTGTTTGGGGTGACTAAAAATGTTGATCAACCATAAATTGTTTTCCAATTGACCATAAAATAATGGCAGTTAGTTTTCAATTGTTTTGATAATGTGTTTTCAATTTGTAATTGATTTACTCACATTCTTGGTCCAATGTATTGTAAGCAAATTGTTAAAAATAAATGTCATATGAGTTTTCAAATTATTCTACATATAAATTTTATTGACTTGATTTTTTCTTCTTCTTAAGGTTGTAGTTGTGTGCTTTTTAGAGTTATAGTAATAACATACAAATTTACAATGGACACACATAGACACACACACACATATATATTTATATATATAAGATTAAAGTTAGTATGGCCCCCAAATAAATTTTTTTGACTCCACCACTAGCTTCAATCCATTACGTGATGACTCATAAAACTATTCACATATATTATTTAATCAAGTCACATGATTCATTAAATATGTTATAATACTAAAAGTACATGTAGATGGTTTTATCAATTGCCACATACTAGGTTGGTGGAATTTTTCTACATACTGATTTGTAGGTAAACTTTTACTACGTTTGAAACTAAAATATATATATATATATATAATTTCATTTATGATCCTACAATTCGAGAAATACAAAAAAAAAAAATACAAATAAATACTTCTAAGCTACCATAGACCTTTTATGTGCAAAACCATATAGGAGTACTCTTTTTTCCCCTATGCATATTGTGAGAGAGAGGGATCATTGAAAATATCATTTGACCTAAAGATCTACAGTGTATAAGATTATATACTATATAATAAAACTGGTTGCACTCTACATGCACCAAGTGGCTGCAATTTTCACCTAAAAAAAAAAGTGGCTACAATTTATTAAAGATTTTGATAAATTACAAAATTCTTGTCTAACTTAAGAGCGGTTTCAAATTAATTTCTAAATTTTAATATTTTTTATTAAACTATAATAAACTTTTGTCCTACATGTTGTGGTTTTACCAAATAGACACATTCTCCGTTTTATCCTTTTTTTTTTTATTCCATTTTTTTTTCAGCATAAACAGAGAATATATTAGATAAACATAAACAATACAAGCACAACTCGACTACAGTACATACAGCAACACATAAACACTAAACCAAGCTAGAACAACACATGAACAATCCACCAAACCGCAAAGGGAAACAATAGAGCAACCTACTACCACAAACCAACCTGATGAGAGCTAATAGTTGGTACCAAAACAAAAAGCAAGACAACTAGACCATTATTGACCGTGACGACTTTTTTGGTAACATTTGTTGCTCCATGTGTCTTATGGTAGGACAAGAGCCTTGACAATTTTTTATTGTGGATTGAATTATGGTATTGATACATTAGTTAAGACAAACTTAAAGTGGACATACAAACACACTTGACATCCAATATTTTGTGCAAGAGATTATCTCAAAATAGATTTGCTAATATATAAAATTCATGCTTCAAATAGGGTAGGAGACCTAAAATATTTTTTGTTTGGGGATTTGAATTATGGTATTGATACACTAGTCAAGATAATCTAAGAATGCACGCACGCTCGCGCGCACACACACAATTATATACATACGTACATATCTTAAATTTTCAAACTAGAGAAAATATTAACTCATAAATATACTATATACAAAAACTATCAACATATTATATATATATTATCTGAATGTTCAAATAGTGTATAAACCACTATGAACGTTTAGACCCCCAATTTACAAATTACAAAATCAAGCTTAATATCAAACAGTGTATGTGCATAAAATGATTATAAGCTTATACCAGAATTGATAAACAATCTAAATCAAATAAAATCACATCCACGGCAGAAATTAAATGGCAAAGATTAAGGGAAGAGAGATGCAAACATAAAGACAACACAACAATGTGTTATCATTCATGCTTCAAATAAGGTAGGAGCCCTAAAATATTTTTTGTTTGGGGATTTGAATTATGGTATTGATACACTAGTCAAGATAATCTAAGAATGCACGCACGCTCACGCGCACACACACAATTATATACATACGTACATATCTTAAATTTTCAAACTAGAGAAAATATTAACTCATAAATATACTATATACAAAAACTATCAACATATTATATATATATTATCTGAATGTTCAAATAGTGTATAAACCACTATGAACGTTTAGACCCCCAATTTACAAATTACAAAATCAAGCTTAATATCAAACAGTGTATGTGCATAAAATGATTATACGCTTATACCAGAATTGATAAACAATCTAAATCAAATAAAATCACATCCACGGCAGAAATTAAATGGCAAAGATTAAGGGAAGAGAGATGCAAACATAAAGACAACACAACAATGTGTTATCATTCATGCTTCAAATAAGGTAGGAGCCCTAAAATATTTTTTGTTTGGGGATTTGAATTATGGTATTGATACATTAGTCAAGACAATCTAAGAATGCACGCATGCTCGCGCGCACACACACAATTATATACATACGTACATATCTTAAAATTTCAAACTAGAGAAAATATTAACTCATAAATATACAATATACAAAAACTATCAACATATTATATATATTATCTTAATGTTCAAATAGTATATAAACCACTATGAACGTTTAGATCCCCAATTTACAAATTACAAATTCAAGCTTAATATCAAACAATGTATGTGCATAAAATGATTATAAGCTTATATCAGAATTGATAAACAATCTAAATCAAATAAAATCACATCCACGACAAAAATTAAATGGCAAAGATTAAGGGAAGAAAGATACAAACATAAGGACAACACAACGATATGTTATCATTCATGCTTCAAATAAGGTAGGAGCCCTAAAATATTTTTTGTTTGGGGATTTGAATTATGGTATTGATACACTAGTCAAGACAATCTAAGAATGCATGCACACTTGCGCGCACACACACAATTATATACATACGTACATATCTTAAATTTTCAAAATAGAGAAAATATTAACTCATAAATATACTATATACAAAAACTATCAACATATTATATATATATATATATATTATCTGAATGTTCAAATAGTGTATAAACCACTATGAACGTTTAGACCCCCAATTTACAAATTACAAATTTAAGCTTAATATCAAACAGTGTATGTGCATAAAATGATTATAAGCTTATACCAGAATTGATAAACAATCTAAATCAAATAAAATCACATCAACGGCAGAAATTAAATGGCAAAGATTAAGGGAAGAGAGATGCAAATATAAGGACAACACAACGATGTGTTATCAAAGAGGAAACCGAAGCCATCGGCGTAAAACCTTTCCGCCGCCCTCCCAGCGGTCAATAATCCACTAAAGAATGAAGTTGGGATACATGAACAACAGAAGACCCTCCAAGCCTAATCTATCCAGTGTACCTAAGCCCTCCAAGTTTCTTGCTCCAACGAGGTTACGTTAAACATTTGTCTTCTTTAACTTACTGAATTCCGCTATTGCTTATAGCATCAACCAATAACCATTGGTTCCTTCCTAACTGCTTCCCAAAGTACCAAATAGCCTTTTCACAGATGTGGGTATGGTGAGAAAAAGATTTGGGTAAGAACCTCTCAAGGATGTAATAATGGAGAGAATGAGAGTAGAGAAATTTGAAGAGTCTCTATGTAAAGATTATGGATGAACCAATCTTGTTTTTCTCTAAGGTTTTTCTCTCAAAATTTTTTTTGGAAACTCTCTACATTTCGAGGGTATAAAGGGTATTTATACTGGGGTGAAAGTGGAATGCGAAGAGTCAGGTTTTTCAAAACAGGGCTGGCTGGCAGCTTGGCCTCACGACTTGACTGAGTCGCGAGTTCAAGCCGCGAGATAACAGAACGGCTAGGCTGGACTTTTTGTCCTGTAGTGTTCCAACTGGCGTGACTGTTCATCTTCTTTGCATGCTTCACTCGTATGCTGCAGTTGGCGGCTTGCCAGTCGCGAATCACACACGAGTCTCTGCATCCTTGCATAATCTTGAACATTTCTTCACACTCTCTCACTCACTATCCTCACACGATTCCCACCTAAATACAAGGTTACTAATTGCTAAATTACAAGCAAATTCGACACGAAATAAAGCCAACACAATAGTTGATTAAATTCAACCTTACATTATCATATTTCTAAAGTCTAAGTATTATATAAATGTTGTTTAATTTGCTATATATAGTACAAAATTATAAATAAATAAAAACTCATTATCTCTCATAAAAGTTATGCTCAACAGCAATCAATTTGTCCACCAATAAAACATGTACAAAAATCTAATGTAATTAATAATGTCTTCAAAGTCATATTGTTTTATCTTAGTTTTAATTTTTTATTTCCTATTGTTTGGTTGTTTTTCCAATTTTTTGCCTTTTGTTAGAGAAAGAGAGAGATTGTTTTAAATTTGATTTACGGCGTAAAGGCATTTTTAGTCCCTACATTTTGACTTTTTTCCATTTTGGTTCCTATATTTTAATTTACCACTTTTAGTCCTTAAACCAATTAACGTGTGTTATTTTCGTCATTTCCGTTAGTCAACCGACGAAAATAACTGAGGTGGCAGCCGGAGCAATTAAAATATTATAAAAATGCCACGTCAGCCATGACACATCAGCATATAAATTTAAAAAATTAATTTATTAATTTTAACTAAAAACAGAAATAAAACAAGAGCACAAACCCAGAAAATCAAACCCAAAGAACACAAATTCAAAATTAAACCCATTGTATCAAATTAAACCCAAGAACATCCGTCATCAGCCCACAACCTAAAAAATAAAAAACTCAAAGCCTTAAGAGATGACCCTAATAGAATGGCAATTTTGGATTCTCATCGATATTGTCCAAGAGCTCACTAGGACCAGGCCAAACCAGGAACCAAAGAGAAGGCTCCTACCACAATCCACCATCAACATTCAACACCAAAAAAAAAAAAAAAAGAGCAACCCATGGTCTCCACCAAGCAAAACCCAAACCCACAGTAAACAAAACCCATACCCATGGCGAGCAAACCCAGTCCCACGGCAAGCAAACCCATGACAAACCAACAACGAGCAAACGACGAGCAAACCGAAAACCACCAACCCAGATTGCAACCACCGAAACACAAGACCAACACACCGAAACCCAGATCGCAAACTGAAAATCACCAACCTAACTACCACAAAAATCAGCCAACCACCACCATTGAAACCCAAATCGCAACCCACTGACCAAAATCTCAACCCACCGGCCAAAATCTTAACCCACTACACCCAAATCACAGGACCCACCACCACCACCACAACAAACCCACCAACCACACCACCACTGACCACCACCACATCATAACCCAACAACCCAAATCAGCCAAAAGTCACGAACCCAGCCAAAACCAGATTCACAGCAGCCCACGGCCTGACCCACCAAGCCCACGACAACCCACTGCCGCTGTATGTCCTTAACCCACGATTCACAGCCACCAAACCCGACCCACCACCAACATCAAGAGTAAGGGCCATTGAAGACGAAGGAATCGACCTTTGATCTGCCCAGAATGACTTGAACAATCGCCGGTCCACTTGTCAGCGGTGGAAGTACCATTAAGGCACTCAATGGAGAGGACCGTCAGAGAAAGAAATAAGAGAAAGCCAAGAGTGGAGTTTGACTCGAGAGGGAGAGGGAGAGGGAGATCTAGGAAAATGAAAAATGAATTTGGCACTGTGTCTGAATTTAGTGTTTTTTTGATGATTTTGTGTTTGGTTGACAAGAAATTTTAAGAAAAATTGATAAAATTACTACAAGTTTTTTTTCTTAATCTTTAAATCTTAATTCAGGTGAATTTTGATTTTTAATTCTGTTTTGATTTTTTTGATTTAGTTAAAATTGATAAATTAATTTTTTAAATTTATATGCTGACGTGGCATTTTTATAATATTTTAATTACTCCGGCTGCCATCTCAACTATTTCCGTCAGTTGACTGATGGACGAAAAGGACGAAAATAACATGCGTTAATTGGTTTAGGGACTAAAAGTGGTAAAATTAAAATGTAAAGACCAAAATGGAAAAAAGTCAAAATGTAGGGACTAAAAGTGCATTTACGCATTTGATATACATGTGCAAAAATTATCTCAAACATAACTATATCCATATATAAGATTAATGCTTAGGGCATGATAAAAGTCTTGACAATTTTTGTTTGTGGATTGAATTATGGTATTAATACACTAGTCAAGATAAATTCAAATTGTCAATACAGTTGACACTTGAATATGATATATTCGTGCAAGAAATTATTTAAAGGGGTAATTACAGTAAATAGACTCACCCAATGATAAGATTCACACTTAGGGCACAATAGAGTCCTAACAAATTTTGTTTAGAGCTTGAATTATGATATCGAAACACTATTCAAAACAAATTAAAAGTGTGCACACACACAATTTTACATTTACATATATATCTTGAATTTTCAAATTAGAGAAAACCATAACTCATAAATATACTACATAAAAAAAAATCATCAACATATCACCAAAAGTGTGCTTGGTGACAATATTTCATAGAATAACATTTATTTATTATCACTCATAATGAATTTCTTAGGAAATTTAGTTTTGAAAAAAAAAAAAACTATCAATATGTCTACCAAAAAACCAAATAAAAATAATCTAATTGAACTAATATAGTCTTCACTCTTCAAAGTCATAATTGATTAAAAATTTAAGCCGATGCAAATGCAAATGCAAATGCAAATCCCCCCTCCCCCAACAAATATTCATTGGGTTAGCCCTTTTAAAAAACCTTAATTCTTATTTCTAGAGGGTTCCAACATTTAAAAAGTAATAAATATATATTTTAAAAAAAATAAAAATTGGGCGGGGGAGGTGTATAGCCCCCAGCATAGAATGTGGATGCTTAGGACGGCCCACAATCAATAACTCAACTGATCAATACTATTATAAAGGCAGAAAGATTTGGGGGAATCATTATTTAATTTGTCAATAATAAAACTAAGCAAAAATACACTTTACATTCTACAAGATATTGGACCCGTTTGGTTTGTGTTTTCAAACAACATTTTTTAGTTTTTAAACAGTATTTTACGCATTTCAACACACTTTTTCACCCACACGTATTTCAAAAAACTACAAACAACAATTTTCAAACTACTCTACCAAACACCCCCATTATCTCTCTATTGAAAAAAGAAAAGAAAAAAAGAAGCATTCATTCTTTAGTAAAGTTAAAGTTAAGATTTTTTAAAACACTTCAATTTGCGTGTACCAATTGAAGTATTTGATCAATTGCCATTTTAGCCCGTTAAGTTTAAATTTGCCATTTTTGCCTGTTAACTTTGGTAACGCAATTTAACCAATTTTTTTTTTTTTGATAACGCAGTCACCTTAGTCCTTTCATTTATTGTCGTAAAATATTTTCTAGTTATCTCCTTCAAAACAATGCTATGGGGGGATGACTGTAATCTCGGCCCGAGGACTGAGGCCCAAGAGACCACCCTAAGAGATGGGCTCGGCCCAGAGTATGGCAGTAAGTAAAATAGCCTACTAAGTAGAAAAAAGCCATCCAGGCCTACCACTGTGGAAATTTGTAGCAACTTCCTTCCCTAAGGTGACATGCAAAACCCTCCTCCCGAAGTAATGAGGGTGCCAATACTAACTAGTTCCCTTCTAAATCGAGGTGTCCCATCTATTCAAACTTACCTCGAGAGACATGGCAAAGAGGACACAGGAACCAATGCGGCAATCACCTCTGCATTAATGAGGCTCTTCACCTAATGTCAGCCACATTCAATGCTTAATGACTAACTTGAACAGTAGAAGTATCTCCAAAAGCCCTCCTTCATGATCAAAAGATGGTAAAGCATAAGAGGGATGGGATAAGTATCCCCCAAATCTAGCTGGGGGCAAGCCAGCTGGAAAAAAAGGGAAGATGGGGAAGATAGCTATAAATGGAAGAGGGGGGGCATGAGAGAGGCAGTCAGAAAAATTAAGGAGAAAAAGTTTAGGCAAGAACAAGAGAGAGAAAGAGGAAAGAAGAGAGAGGGAGTTCCCAGGGTTTTCAATCCTTGAACCTATCTCATGTATCTTGGGAACTCTACCACCATGACTATGTATTTGATTTGATCATTTTCATCTTTAATCCGTTGCTTAGGTTTCCCATTGTGGATCATTTCATTTTCTTTAAAAATTAGTTGTGTAGATCTTATACAATCTCAACAAATAGTTGTTGATTGTTTTTTACCCCCATAGATGTCATTTCACATTTCTAACATTAAAAAAAAGAAAGAAAGATGATTTAAACAAAAAATGACAAATGAAAAACTTAGTGGATTAAAATGACAATTGTTCAAAATTAATGGACTAAAATAATAAATTTTAAAGTTAGTTGACTAAAATGATAGTTGATCAAAGTTATAGGGTGTAAAGTTTATTTTTGTCCAAAAAATCATTAAATAAATAAAATTTCTATTTTCTTCAAAAAATATCATTAATTAAATAAAATAAAATATATTGTCACAACAAAATGACTTAGAAAAAAGAGAAAGTAATTGGCCATCTAGTTGTTTTTAAATATTATAAAACCTTGTTTTTTGTTTTTTAAAATATTAGTTGGCTCAATGAGATGACTTATAAAAAAAAGAGAGTAATCAGTTATCTAATTGTTTGCCAATGTTATTAAACCTTGTTTTAATTTTTCAAATGTTATCATTTTTAATCAAAATTTAATAGAATAGACTAAAAACACTAGAAGGTTTTGAATATTTTTAACAACCTCAATTTCTTTAAACTTAACCAAGCAAGGGGAAAAAAAAAAAAGAGAGTAATTTTCCTTTTCTTCTTCAAAAAAAGAAAAAAAGAAAAAAAAAGAAAGAGAAAAAGAAAAAGTAATCTCCAACACTTTGGATGAATCGAAATTATAGTAAACGAAGTCAAATATGGATATTCCTAATAATTTCCTTTCTAATTATTAGTATTAAAAGCTTTGATTTTTCTTTCCATTCTCGTCACCCTTATTGGCAGACAAACAAAGACAAATAGCGGTTGTCGAAACGGGGCAAACTCAAAACGTCGTCGTAACTCCGCCGAACATGTCCTTTCATTTCTCAGATTATTATTATTAATCACAACCCCGTTTATATAGCCAAACAAAAAACATCCCACAACTCCACAAAACCAAAGCACTCAGCAGCTCACACACACAAGATCTGATCAGATCCATTCAGATCCTCCTCCCCATCTCTCTCTCTACAAATTTTCTATCTTTTTTCTTTCTCTCTCCTCTGTATTTGTATTTGTATTTATGTATCGGTTAATTCTTATATGTAATCTGTTTCCAAAGTGATTCGATTTTCGAAATCAGAGTCGATGGTTTCAATTCTAGGGTTTCAGAGCCAGCGACGTCGTTTCATCGAGTTTCGCTACAATTGCGGTGTTCGTTTTGGGTAGATATGCGTGGGATCGAGATTTAGGGTTTGTAAAGGTGCTTGTGGAGTGCATGAAGATTTGGTGCTGCCTATGCTTTACAAGAGAAGAGGAAGAAGAAGAAGAAGAAGAGGACGTGGACGACGAGGAGGAGGACAAGGAATTAGGTGAGGAAGGTAATTCGGAGGCTATGAGGGAGGGCGTTTTCGGAAATGAGGGTAATCCCGAGGGTAGAATCGGAAATGACGATGACCCCGAGGAGGATGTCGAGCGATTGCTAGGTCTCGCCGCCTTGAGCCCGCAGCACCTCGACTGCGACGACGACGACGAGCAGCTCAGATTGTTCGAAGACGCCGTCGTCGCGATGCGCGGTGGAGGCGGCGTTGGCGTTGGTGTTGGTGGTGGTGCGCATTGGGACGGGGCCGCCCGGGCCGCTGACCCCTTGCCGTTCTTGGGGGTTCGGCGGTTCGAGGGGGAGAGTAGCTCCGCCTCGGCGGAGACTGCTGCGGTGGATCATGATCGCGATTCGCACAATAAGCGCGCCAAGGTTCACTATGATTTTCAGTGAGTCTCTCACTCTCTGCATGTGTGTGTATCTCTGAATTTTTGCTTCTCTGATTTTTATTTTTATTTTAAATTTCGTTAATTGAATGCAATATTCTGAGATTATGGTATATAAAGATTGCATTTTTTTTTTTCCTTAATATAAATATGGGATTTTTATTTTAACGTTTTGGTAATGTTCGTTGTCTAATTTTTTACTAATCAAGTTTTAAAATTTGATTATTAAATGAGTTTGTCGTAGAAATTTTAATTGTCGGAGTTGTTTTTTTTTTCCTAATGCGGACATATGCAATGTGCTAACTTAATTGTCGGAGTTGTTTGTTTCTAAGGTTTTATTTCTCATCTGTGAAATAAATTTATTTTTGGGGCTTCTTATTTTTCTAATTACAATGAATTACTCAATTACTGTCAAACAGAGAAGTTGTTTTAAATGAGTGCCTCTGTTTCATTTAAGCCCATCCCTTTGAAGCTACTGGCTTCAGTCTTGCTCCAATGTGAAGTGGATGTGCCTTCGTTGTGCCATGAATTTCATGCAGGACCCACCCATGCATAACAAACGATGTGTTCAATGGGCCTTGCAAATATGTGAAGGCCTATTGGGTTCCAAACTGGAAAAGAATGAAAAAAAAAAAAAAAAAAACTCCATTTTGTTTTGTTATGCCCCCCCCCCCCCCTTCCTCTCTCTCCCTTTTATCGGTAACTACTCAAGCCCCAATGGGTGTTGAACTCACAATCTCACCATCCACCTTACTTTTACAAGGATAAGATGTCATTTGAGTTAAGAGCTCATTGGCATAGAAACAGAATTCAATTTAGTATGCATGACTTAAAAACTGTTTGGTTTTGATACCAAGTATGGAGTCTGATTATTATAGAAGCAATGTTCCATATTAACTTTGAAATGCATTCAATATTATATGGAATACTTATTATTAAAAATTTTTGGTGCAGTGAATATCATTTTGCAACTGCAGTGTTTTCCAATGCCGGAAACTCTAGTTCATCTGCAGACAGGGATTACCACATTAGTCAGGGATCTTCTTTTCCATCTAAGAATCAGATATTTTATCATACTTTAACAATGAGTGATGGTGGTGGTAAGAATTCATCTGAATCTAGTGATGGGACAGATGATGTCCGAGATAAGAGTGGCTCTCCAAGATTGGAAGATTTTGAAGTTCGGATGGATCTTACGGATGACTTACTCCATATGGTATGCAGTGCCTAATAACTTTTTGTGGAACTACTTTGATTTTCTAATTATTGTAGTTTTTTTTTTTTTAAATAAAATAAAAATTTCCTTTCATCCTTCCTCTATTCTGTTAAACAGAATCTGATTATTTTGGGGTTATTGTTATGGCGCTACAGGCCTGAACATGACAGGTTCTTCTCATCCAGCTTCTTTCAAATGAAATGGTTAAAATAATGTACATGTTTTTGTTTTGCTTGTTTTTATAGGTTTTCTCTTTCTTAGACCACACTGCTCTTTGCCGAGCTGCCAGAGTCTGTAGGCAGTGGCGAGCAGCTAGTGCTCATGAGGATTTCTGGAGATGTTTGAATTTTGAGAACCGAAACATATCTGTAGAACAATGTAAGTTTTACCTAAATGGGATGTAGTATACTTTGGTCTTCATTTAACCCTTATTACTAAAGATAACTTGCTGTCTCGATAAATGTAATATTGATTATGATACTTTGAGAACTGTTGTTTATCTACTATTTTGGTGGTGATTTTGTGTTTGGTGTTTCCTTTAAAAGAAAAGTGGAAAACTTCTCACATATTGTGTGCATTTGCAGTTGAGGATATGTGTCGGCGGTATCCAAATGCAACAGAAGTGAATATTTCTGGTGCTTCCATTCACTTGCTTGTTATGAAGGCAGTATCTTCATTAAGGTAAGAAGCTTATGTTAGTGTTTCTTCCCCCCAGTCATTATTGTGTGATCATGGCTAATATGTCTTCGTGTTTTGCAGAAACCTTGAGGTTTTGACATTGGGGAGAGGGCAACTAGGGGATACTTTTTTCAATGCCTTATCAGATTGTTATTTGTTGAAGAGATTGAATGTAAATGATGCTAATCTTGGCAACAGTATTCAAGAAATACCTATAAACCATGATAGCTTGCGTCATCTTCAACTAACAAAGTGTCGTGTGATGCGGATATCTGTCAGGTGAAGCAGGTTTAAGGTTAAAACCAAACTGTCATGCCTGTCTATCTGGTCAATTTTTATGTTAAGATAGTCTTTTGCAGGTGTCCACAGCTTGAAACAATGTCTTTGAAGCGCAGCAACATGGCACAGGCTGTGCTTAATTGCCCTCTCTTGCATGAGCTTGATATAAGCTCTTGCCACAAGCTATCAGATGCTGCAATTCGTTCAGCAGCAACTTCATGCCCTCAGTTAGAGTCTCTGGACATGTCAAATTGTTCATGTGTTAGCGATGAAACTCTAAGGGAAATAGCCCTTACTTGCGCCAATCTCCATATTCTTAATGCTTCATATTGCCCAAACATCTCACTTGAGGTCAGTTTTTAGAGTTTTTTATAATCTTTTCACTGGAAATATTGGTTATTCCTTTATTTGACACGTTTCATTGCTTTTTCCTGGAAGTCTGTTAGACTGCCGATGTTGACGAAACTGCAGCTTCACAGCTGTGAGGGAATCACCTCAGCTTCAATGGCTGCAGTATCTCATAGTTATATGTTGGAGGTTTGAATTCACTTGCTTCAGATATTGTTGTTTTCTGGATGTCTGCTTCGTTTTAAGTAAATGATACTTTCAACATGTCAAAATGAGAGTTCATATTCGGTGCAGGTTTTGGAGCTTGACAATTGCAGCCTACTGACTTCTGTGTCCTTGGACCTTCCACGCTTACAGAATATTAGATTAGTACATTGTCGCAAGTATATTTTGCTGCTCCATCTCATTTCTCCCATTTCACCCAATCTTCCCAAAAAAGAATCTCCCTTTCTCTCTGGTGGAGATTGTTCTGTTCCCTTCTTTTGGTTTTGTTTTGATTTAATTTTTTTTTTTCCTGCAGATTTGCTGATTTGAATTTAAGGAGTATCATGCTATCATCTATAATGGTGTCTAATTGCCCCGCACTCCACCGGATCAACATCACTTCAAACGCACTTCAGGTATGTCTTTTGGTGAGCAATTTGGTCTCTTTTGTGCCCTTCCTTTCATGTCCTTAACCGCTTACCAGATAGAGCAATAAAATGGAGTGGTTTCATGTATTTGTAGAAATTAGCATTGCAGAAGCAGGAGAGCTTAACCACATTGGCATTGCAATGCCAAACTTTGCAAGAAGTGGATCTCACTGATTGTGAATCTCTGACAAATTCAATTTGTGAAGTTTTTAGTGATGGAGGTGGATGCCCTATGCTAAAGTCACTAGTTCTTGATAACTGTGAGGTTTGTGATTGAGGCCCTTTCCATTTCCTGAAGTGATCATTTTGTGAAATATATTTGTGCTAGGCATATCAGACTGTCTTTTGAATATCCTGGTGTTTTGGGGAAAATATAATGGTGTTCTCTTTAATATATTTTTTTCTTCTTAGAGTGGGTTTTTATGTTCTCTTAAACTGGTTGCTAAGGTAAATCCAGGGTGCTACTTGGCTTGTTTAAAATTGTCTGTTAGCAGTGTTTACACATAAGATAATCCAGGAGCCTACTTGGTTTTAATAATACTGAAGAATTGTTGATTTTGTGTTTAGAAATGCCATTGATTCCACATTACATAAGAAGGGGGCTGATCTGGGTAGTAGGAATTTGAGGATTGGGGTGGAAAAGGGACAGGTGAAGGGATTGGCTTTGTGGAATGTAGTTTTTATATGGTTCAGCATAATTGTGATTTATTTTTAAATTATGTTGTTAGCAATAATGCACTACCATTAGCCAATCTTTGAACAGTTTAAAATTTTCTGATTGATCTGGCCCTTTGCTTCTTGATGTCTTATATGCTTGACATTGAGTTGGTGTGCTATCGGGGTTCACCATTCTGATTGACTTTGATGTTAAAATCATCTCTAATGAGTTGTAATGGTTGTATTTGATTTTCGCTTTGATATAATGTGATGATTTCCCTTTTTTCAGAGCTTGACAGCAGTGCAGTTTTGCAGTACCTCTTTAGTTAGTCTTTCCCTTGTTGGTTGCCGGGCCATCACTGCTCTCAATCTTACGTGCCCATATCTAGAGCAGGTTTGCTTGGACGGTTGTGATCATCTTGAAAGAGCATCTTTTTGTCCTGTAAGTGAGCATAATCTCATATTTGGTCTTTTACTGTAGTGTATGGAAAAAATTCTTAACTTTAATGTTCCCTTGAATATTAACTGAATTCCCTAAAAATAAAAGTATATTAATTGCTGAATTAAATTTTGCAACAAGGATGTAGTGCTAATTAACAATCTGATATACACACTACATGGACAATTTGCTCTTGTATTGTATAAAACACAAATTTGTGCTGTATGATGCCACTATCTTTCATGTTCTAATCTAGTTTTTTGACACTTAGTTGCATCTTTTGCAGCATCAACCGATGGGAAAAGAGCTGCTTTTTTTTTTTTTTTGATTAAAAAGAACAGAGCTTAATTGTAAATCTTCATTTCATTAGGTTGGCCTACAGTCATTGAATCTGGGAATATGTCCCAAACTAAATGTACTCAGTATTAAAGCACCGTGTATGGTGTTGCTCGAATTGAAAGGATGTGGTGTATTATCTGAAGCATCTATTAATTGTCCGCTTTTGACCTCTCTAGATGCTTCCTTTTGCAGGTTGGTTGCTTTAATATTTTCTTTGGTGATCCTTTTTTGGTGTTCAAGCTGACACCCTTATCTCTTTCACATGCAGCCAACTTAAGGATGACTGTTTGTTGCTGCAACAACTGCTTCATGCCCGCTGATTGAGTCGTTGATATTGATGTCATGCCCATCTATTGGTTCTGATGGACTTTATGCCCTGCGCTGCCTTCTACATTTGACTGTGCTTGATTTATCGTACACCTTTTTGATGACCTTGCAGCCGGTTTTTGAGTCTTGTTTGCAACTAAAGGTAATTTTCACTGTCCGGTACATAAGCATTCTATTTTTGACATGGGGCGTCTCACTGCAACCATAAAATTTTAGGGAAAAGTGCCAAAAACTACAATTATTTGTCAATAGGAAATCCCATTAATCCAAGTTTTCAAATCCTGGTAATGAAAATCTATAATTTTCTAATCGAAATGCTTGTTTGTCTGAACCTAATAGCAAAATCTTTTTAAATTAACCTACATGCATAATCTGTTTTAATGATCATGGCTTATCATTTGATGGTCATCCTCTATCAGATCTATTGTACAATACATAGCATGAATGTGTTCTTTTTAAGAGTATAAACAGTGATGAGCTTTTCTGGATGGTATAAATGCATTTTAAGGGTCACCTACAAATAAAAATTTAATAAATTTTTTAGATGAATCTTTACATGTTTTTGCTTTGATTTTATATAGATCACCAAGCTGTCCAGGTGAAGTGAATTTTTAATTATT
>NW_027069691.1:574247-579533 GCF_002906115.3 Quercus suber | reverse complement strand
AAAAAAAAAAAAAAATCTCCTAAGTTCATAGGTTCATAGTATCGTGTCCTCCCCACACTCCCAACCAAATCTAATCTTATCCCAACTTATGGATAAGGGTTCCACGTCTCACATCCCAAACTCAAAAGTGTAAAGTTTTTTTTTTCTTTTTTTTTTGAGAAACCAGTCTGTGAGACAGACCGATGCTTTTATTAAAACATAAGAAAACTAATCAAACAGAGCAAGGAGGATAATGTCCCTAGGTAAGTCTTCAACCCAAACCTGACGTTCTAATTCTAGCCCAACCCGAGATTTCTTTGCCAAAACATCAGCAACCTTATTACAATTTCGTTTCACATGGCAGTAGGGATCCAGTGTAAAGATTAATTTGTCAAATAAATAAGAATCGAAACTCAAAAACAAAACAATAATATCATAAACCCACAAAGTTTAGAGAAATAATATAAACCCATATCAGCGTTAATCATATGTAAAGAGAGAACCTGAAGATTGTGGGTGGCGCCGTTGATTTAGAATGGAAGAGAAGAAGCGCTGCCGAGTCATCCAGGAAGAGATGAAGTGCCGCTGAGTTGGGTTGGATATGAGTGCGTCGCTGATGTGAATATGGATTGGAAGAGAATAAGCTAGAAAGCGACGCCGACAAGTGGATTGGATGAGAAGAAGCGCCTCCGATTTGAGGTTGTGGGTGCGCCAGTCTCTGAGGGTTTTGTGGGTGCGCCGGGCTCTGGGGGTTTTGTGGTATCAACTGTCTAATTTGAGGATTTTGTTGAGAGAGGCAAACAGAGCAACGAGCAAACGAAGGACAAAGGTAGAGAAGCAAACGTGATACAGGAGAAAGGGCTGAAGTGTGATGAATGTTTTAATTTTTTGTTTATATAATAAAACCTGTTTAACCGGTAACCAAAAACCCTTAAAATTATATCAACGGTCTAGATCAAAACTACAATAAATTAACGGCTCAGATATAGGTGGGTACCGTACCCCCCATTTTTTTGGGGGGGGGGTACGGTAGAATGACCCTTTAAAGAGTAATACTTTGAAGTTTGAACACAAAAAATGGTTCATGATTAGTGCAAAATTTCTTTCATATCAACCCCTCTTTAATTAATACTACTTTTATTAATTAAAGAATGATTTTTTTTTTTGTGTGTCATTAACGTTATTTTAACCTTTTTTTTTATACAAAATAAAAAAGTATATATATATATGTGTGTGTGTGTGCGCACACGTGTGTGCGAAGTTCATTCTTGAAGACCTGAACTCCAACCCTTACTTACTTGACAATAACTCTATCAACTATCCTATTATACTTTTATTATTATTATTATTATTATTATATTTTAACCTATGGTTCTGCTCCATGATCGATAATTGTTTTTTGTTATCAGGTCAAGACATCAATCAATTTTCTATGTAGAATCTTATATCTCTTGTTCGATGACCAATGACTTTACAGGTTAAGTTAACTAGAACTTACATTTTTAATTTAGTAGCCTTGCGACTTTTACTAAACAACTAGCTTATAAGCCCATGCATATACATGAATACAATTAAATATATACAATAAGATGCATTATATAATTTCTATATGTATAATTTAAATACTATTGATAGTCATTTTTATATTTTGTTAACTCTTAAAAAAAATTTGTAAGAATATTATTAGATATAAAATATATGTTGTCCAAGTTTTTTTTATAATTATTGTGAAGTACTTTTTTTTTACGATTTATTTATTCAAGACTCTTTAGTTTTTGTACTTGATAACTCACTTAGATGAATATTTATGATGTGGTCCCACATTTGATTTTAAAATTAAGAAATAAAACTTTTTAAGAATAAATAATTTATGACACATGACGCAAAATTTGAACTCTAATTTAGAATTTTAATTTGAGTTTCTCTCAGTTTCACCTATTATTATATATATAGATTGGACACCCTTATTTTTAATTCGTTAGCCTCGCTTCCAATTTAAATGTATCACATTCAAAGCTGTCATGTAATTTATTTAATGAATACAAATCTTTTGTCTCATTTTTTGTATTCCATTTATCATGATATGCTACGTATTTGATTTTTTGCCATTTTAAACCTTGAATAAGCGTTTTTTTTTTTCTCCTATTTTAAACTTTGTTTATTTTATAAGAAAATCAAATAAATATATAATAAGTTATAATTGATGAAGTATAAAGTAGAATATAAAATTAAAATGGGACAAGTTATTTATATTTTAATTTATGCAATCGAAATCCTTTGTTGTCTGTCCTCAGCACATTTAATTTGTAGGGACTCTTTTGAGTGCTATAGGGCTACTAATAACTGTATCATGTTAATTCTTAAAAGAAAATTGTATTATATTGATATTATAAATTAATCTATTATTTTTAAACACATGTGAGAAAAAAAAAAAGGAAATTACAAATTATTTATAAATATTGTAGCATTCTATAATAAAATTGAGAATGTGAAACCTCTCTCTCTCTCTCTCTCTCTCTCCCTCTCTCTCTCAACCCAAATTGACAGGCCGGATTTGAGTGGCAAACAACCTCGGCAAAAATTAATCAAGTTGCATTCTTATGAACATGAAAAAGGTCCACATAAATATTTGAAATGAAAGTCAAATTTGATGAAAGAATTGAATTAGATTGTGTTAGTATTCCACAAATCGTGTGAAATTTTTTGATGAACACGAGTGACGAAATATGATGCTGCAATGGAATAATATTATATCATAATCTTTGTCTACTGCACATATTGCGACTCAATAGTAAAACATATATTGCATATATTGCACATGTCACTACCAAAACGCGTTGGCAAGTAGTATCCAGAGACTTTGGACAAAATCAAACTATTTGGTGATCCAAGACTAATGGTGATCTGACATTTTCCTTTTGCAAGATATGGGAGTCGAATCAATGACTCGCCGGGGTAGGGTGGTGCCCAACCAAAACTTTCACTCCCAACTGTTGCATCTATCAATATTATTTGACATAGGATACAATCTACAAAAATATTTTTGTAATTTATTAATTTTGATTTTTTTTATTTAATTTTTGTAATTTTAGGTTTATGATATTTATTTTGTTGATTTTAGGCATTTTTATTTTTTTTTTAAAAGCCAAATTAGGTTCCTATTATGATCAAGTATTAATTAGGATTTCTTTTAAATTTTTTTTTTTTTTTGTCAAGTTTTATGAAACCCTTTAAATATGCCTCCAAGTTAGCAACAATTAAGATTTAGTTTACTAAAATTATAGAGTTTCCTTTATTATTTCTCTAGTGGATTTCATACTTCTTTCTCCATGTGGATTTGAGAAACTCTTGTAGATTCAAGATTATTTTCTTGAAACAAAATCTTGTTTTGTTTCTTATTGTTTCTGCACTGCATTTCCACAATTGAATCTTGGGAATATGATTTCATTAAGTACATAGGCAAAACAGTTACACATGTAAATAAGTATACATAGATTACAGTAGGCTCAAAATAAGAGTTACAGATGAGGCGGGAGAAGATCCTATGATTTTGTTAGCTTTGAACTAATCTAACCAGAAAGAATTTGCAGTGAGATAAATAGCAGTGAATATTGTCTTACTCTGGTTCAATGATTGACCAAGCAAATGTCGGCTACTTCTGGGAGCTTCAAGAGATTAAATTCTTACCAAGATAACACAAAGGCACTGCTAGAGCATTGATTGTGAGGACATCCTATGTAGTAGGCATTAGAGAATGGATTAAGCAAAGGAGGGAATGAGAGTGTAATTAACACTCAACAAGCCATATCATGTATTTATTAAATCAGTTAAATAAGTCATATAGACTTTTAAGTAAGTTATATGACTAAAAATATATGTGGATAGTTGGAGGAACTTTCCTCCAAATTAATTTGAAAGAAAACTTTGTTATTTTCCTTTTTTCAAGATAACTATATACCCACCCCACGACTCTCTATGTTATGTTATGGTAGGTGATGGATTAACATGTGATTGTGAGTAAGATTACAGGAATTATTAGGAACATCTTAAGAGAGGCATGCATTCTAAGTGGTTTTTTTGGCCAAGTCAAACAACCCAACACGAGTTTGTGTGTCATGAATTTTTTGAAGAAATTATTACTACAATATAGTAGTCGTAAATACATAATGAACCTATATGGGTCTTCTTCTTCTTCTTCTTCCTCTTTTTTTTTTTTTTTTTTTTTTTAATTTTTTTTTTTTATATGTATGTTGCCATATTTGAGTCAAAACACACTTTACGTATATTCAAGTCTTAGTTACAAGTGTGTTCAAGAATAACAACTTGTGCTTAACAATTGGTATTACTCTTGCATTTGTATTTTCTTTTTATCTCATCTTATCTTTGTTTTATTTATTTATTTTGAACCTTAAATAAGATAAATACAAAATATTTTTTTTTCCCCAATAAAGTTTGAAGTAATACAAGTATAATAGTTCAATAGTCATGTTATAAAAGAAGTATACCAGCCATAATATGCGTAAGGAAATCTACAAATGAAAAAGAAAAAAACCAATTATATAATTAATGTTACTTAAATAAAATAATTATATAATTGAAATGAAAAGAGTCTTCTATACTTCACTGTAATTGTTCAACTTTTTCATGGAAGAATTTGGTTTGAAATCCTCCATATCCCTACTTTGTTGTAAGAAAGAAAATATGATTGAAATATACTTTAGTAATATCATACTCTCGCATGAATGAGACTAAAACTTTGTATTGATGAGCTTATTTTTACTTTTTTTGATAAGCTGCAATGTATTACTAAAGGAAGGGAGCACACGGGAAAATCTGCCTTACAGCAAGCCGAAAGAGCGGGGGGCAGATTATCCTTATTAAAAAAACAAGAAATACGAGACTCTAAGGCAAACTTAGCTGCAAGGTGAGCAACACCATTACAAGACCTACTTACCCAAATAAAATTAACAGAAATAAAACAAACAGCAAGAGAAAGGATGTTGGAGCGAGGAGTGAGCAGAGTCCACTGGCAAGGCTGGTTAGGATGGTTGATGGCATCAAAGCAAATTTTGGAATCTCCTTCGAAGATCACGTGGCTCTAATTCTCAGCTTTGGCGAGTTGGACAGCCCAAAGGAGGGCTTCCATTTCAGCAAGGAGTGGTGAAGATTTCTTGGTGATTCTTGCCCAATTTTTAATTGGAACACCGAGGTGGTTCCTGGCAACAACTGCAATGGTGGCATGGGAATTAGCTAAGGCAGCATCCACGTTGAGCTTAATCCAGTTTAATGGTGGAGGTGTCCAAATCA
>NW_027069691.1:553764-569786 GCF_002906115.3 Quercus suber | reverse complement strand
TCTATCATAGAGGTCTATCTTGATTCGGCGTCCCGTGATAAGCTCATCTTTCCTTCTGCTATCACGCGGATTCTACGCCATTTTTCCGTTCCCTTTCTTGTGTCCGACCACTTCACACACATATCTGCCATAGATGCCGCTACCGTAAAACGTAGTGAGGCGTAGTTCAGGTCGAGACAGCCAGGTGCCACTCCTCCCTCCCGTTCAGCGCCATCCAGATCAACTCCATCTACATCTGCTTCTTCTTCCTCTTCGAGCGATGTATCCCTTGGTGATATTATGGCGCAGCTGCAGCGCATAGACACTCGTCTTGATACACTCTCTGCTGAGTTGTATCAGGTGAATGTTCGTGTGGGTCGTATTGCACAACGGCAGGCGATCATGGGTGGATTTGCTCCAGAGGCTACTCCTTCACCATCTACTCCAGCAGCGTCAGATTCTGAGGATGATGAGGATGATGATGATGATGATGATGGGGATGCTAGCTCTGCCGATTAGATGTCTACATGACACTCTACCCTTTGTCACTCGTGACAAAAATGGGGAGTAGTTTTGGGCTATGAGAGTAGTCATCTTAGGGGGAGAGTTAGTATAGGACATTTTTGATAGGGGGAGTGTTGTCATTTTTGAGGGATGTAGTGAGGTTATATATGTATTTTTTTTCTTTTCTTATCTCTTAGATACATTGATCTTGTATATGAGGTCCTTTGACCATTTTACATACATTGTACTTATATTCTTTATATGTGGATGTATATTTCTTTCACCTCTCTCTTCATGTGCTGTTTCTTTTCTATCTTTATACACATGTTCTTTATACTTGTATGCAATCTATTTATTTCTGTTTCATACAAGATGTCTTGATGAGTTTTGTTTAAAGTGTTTCAGAAATACAAGTTGTCAAAGTCTACTTACCATAAACTCTCTTCTTGCAAAGTTTTTCAAGAGTTTCTGTTAGGATAGATTTTATTGTATTCAACAAGTGAATATGAGTTGAGTGATTTATGACTTCTCTCATATGCTCATTTGTTTGTTGTGGTTTTGACACGGATTGCCAAAGAGGGAGATTGTTAGGACATAGATGTTTTAACTTGTTTAAGAACATATGTCACTTATTTATGTAAATTGGCTAATCCTTTGACAAAACGCACTCTACTTGTAATTGGGTAGTTCTAGGTGTTTTTAATACTTTAAGAAACAATGTTTCAAGGTCAAGTGTTGAAGTCATCAAGTCTGTCCAAGAGAAAGCAAGCTAAAGTGCAAAGTTTTTAAAGCTCGACACCTGCTTGACAGCTACCTCGACACCTACTATCTGTCGAGATTTAAAAAGTCAGATTTCCAATCTGATTTTCTTGGGATCCGTGAATATGTTTTTGGGCCTTCTTTTCTTCTAACCCTAAACATATAAAAGGAATATTTTAAGAGCCGTCTAGGGTGACACAAGTTGCATTATCATTGAGTAATCTCTGTTTAAGCAAATTGTGATCAACAGACGAAGTTCTTGACCTAGTTCATCTTCCATCAAGAAGTTGCTGTGTATTTGCACCATAGGGTTTTGTAACCAAGCATCTTCCTGCTATTCATCAAGTGGATGAACTGAAGAACTTTGCAGCCAACCATTCTTCCTCAGTTGGTGTTCTGAAGTCGCATACTTGGATCCGCGCATTGGTTAGTCACGTACTTGGGAGCCGTGCATCAAAGGTGAAGACTGTCATTACAGATCAAGTCCAATTGGGTATTGGGATAAGGGTTCAACTGTAGGTTGGTAAGGTACTTGGGATTCCTTTACTTGTAACCGCTTGATTTGATAATAGTGGAGTTTCAGGAGTGGTGACTTGAAAATCACCCGGTGGGGTTTTTGCCATTAGGGTTTTCCCCATTCGTAAACAAATCACCGTGTTATTTATTTTCCACTGCATATTTAGTTGATTGGTGATTTGTTTGTGCTTCCATAAAATTGCATGATTAATTGATTAATTAATTACTTGGCTAAATTAATTAATTAGGGTTAATCACAAGGGGTCATTTAGATTGTGACCTATCAGTAGCAAATGTTATTGTGTTGCCTATTGGGTTATGTATACTTTCAAGCTTGAGACATGACAAATTGTATGAAATTTTTCAGCATTTGGTTTTATTATTTTCTTGCGGTAGAATATGTGTGTGTTTAAATTGTATTGTGATGACTAATAAATTGAGACATAATGGTATTGTGATGATATCAATGTGCAGTTATCAATGTGATGGTTTTGTGATGGTGTAAACATTCATTGTAAATAGAATGCAATGTGATTTCGTACTCGTTATAAATGTGGTTTGGATGTTTTTTGTTTGTGGTTGTTTTTATTTACATACCTTTTAGACCACAGTGTTTGTGACTTTGTTAGATGAAGAAAAAAATCAAAGCCGCAATTCTTGCCTCAGTTGCATCTGTCCTCCTTGTGGGGGTTACATTGTTAAGGAAATTGCGACGTAGACATAGACGATTGCCTAGGGCGCCTTATGTTAATCATGCAGCCGAGAGAGAGGAATACATAAATAGTATTCTGCATGGAAGTGAGATAAATTGTGTGAATCAACTTAGAATGAAGCCTAGAGCTTTTCACCAGTTATGTCACATCCTCACTGAGGGGAAGCACGTACGCCCGACTATTCACATGCCTGTTACGGAACAAGTGTTCAATTTCGTACATATTATTGGTTATAATGTGAGGTTCCGTGTAATGGGTAGTCGGATCTATAGATCAACTGAGACTGTTCATAGATATTTCAAGGTTGTCCTTAAGGGGGTCCTGAAATTATATAGAGCTCTAATAAGACTGCATAGCGAAGATACACCCCCAGAGATAAGGAATAGTAGAAGGTTTTACCCATATTTTAAGGTAAATATTGCGACTTGTGTATTTTTGTAAATTGTGTAGATTTATGTAATTTTAAACCATTATGTGTGTCGAAAAATAGGATTGTGTTGGAGCAATAGATGGTACACATGTTCGTGCATCTGTGCCACCTGAAATACAAGGAAGATTTCGTGGTCGCAAAGATGGAACCATGCAAAATGTGTTAGCTGCCATTAGTTTTGACTTAAAGTTCACATATGTATTAGCTGGATGGGAAGGCAGTGCACATGAGTCACGTGTGTTAACTGATGCATTTGCTAGGCCAGGGGGATTTTCAATTTCCAACGGTATTATACAATTACTTCTCCTTTTTGGTTTATTAGTTTAATAAATATTGTGCATTTTCCTAAGCATAGTAGTGATTGAGTTTTATTTTTGAATATATGTAGGTAAATATTATCTTGGTGATGCTGGGTATGGTAATAAAAATGGAATATTGTCACCTTATCGGAGTGTGTGATATCACTTGAAAGAGTTTAGTGATCGTCCTCCTGAGAATGAGAAAGAATTGTTCAACCTCCGACACTCTTCATTGAGAACTACCATTGAGCAAGGGTTTGGTGTGTTGAAAAAACGTTTTCGAGTGTTGGATGCAGAACCATTTTGGTCTTTTCAAACCCAAGTCAAAGTAGTGTTAGCATGTTGTGTGGTTCATAATCACATTATAGGGGTTGAACCAAATGACCATATTATGGAAGATGCAATGAACGAAGTAGAGTCTAGTGACCCCCAACAAGAAACACAATCACGTCGGGAGTCCGTTGAAGACAGTAGAACATGGAATGCTAAGAGAGATGAGATATGTCAAGCTATGTGGTCTGATTATATGAGGAGTGGAGAGTAGTACTTTATTTACATTTTTATAATTGTAATATGTGTTTTTATTTTTCGTAAAGACAATGTATTTACTATAGACTTCTAGTGGCGTAATGAACAAGTATTTTCAGCATTACATTGTTACTTGATGGTATTACATTGTTATTTTCCGTGTTAGCATGTTTCATTCTGTTGTACACATTTTATAAGCGTGGTTGTATGTGTGTTTGATTTGTTGTTCATATTCCGAGCTCCATTAATAAATGCTACTCTGACTATACAATTTTATACTTGATGGTATTACATTGTTATTTTCCGTGTTAGCATGTTTCATTCTGTTGTACACATTTTATAAGCGTGGTTGTATGTGTGTTTGATTTGTTGTTCATATTCCGAGCTCCATTAATAAATGCTACTCTGACTATACAATTTTCATATGTAGTAATGTCAAAGGGCAAAGAAAAAATGAGCACCAGCAAGCAATTTAGGTGGCTGCCGCCTATGCATGAAATGATGCTGAGGATACTTGCACAGGAGGCTGCAAAGGGCAACAAGCCCTCTAGCACCTTTAGGGCAGGCTCCATCGCTCTTGTAGCGAAGGAGATAAGTGCCCAATTTGGGGTTGAGTGCCACCCCTCCTACGTAGACAATCGGATGCATACTCTAAGGACCATGTGGTCCACTATTGAGAAACTTCGAAAGAAGAGTGGCTTCGGTTGGGATGATAATCTCAAAATGATAACATGCGACGCAAAGTCATACCAAGAAGAAGTCATGGTATGCCTTACAATTATATTTTCTTAATATAAATGATAATATATGTTTTTGTCCATAAATTGAAATTTTAGTTTGGAAATTGAAGGCAAAGAATTTATTTGAAAAGATATTCATAGTTTCAAAGAAGACATCTATGAATAAATGTTAGAGGTTAGATGAAGTTTTAGTAAATTATATAATGGTGTGAAGTAAACTTTATCATGATTTATTAAGTTTTAGTCCTAGAGTAATGTCACACTACCATAGCTAGATGTTTAAATGCGGCATCTATTCCACACCATGATTTATGTTTAAGTTGACAAGGATGGACACCCACTTTATTTTTCATGTAATAACAGATTTTTTTGTTTACTGGCATGAATAATGCATTGAATATTGAATTTATGAGTGAAGTAATTATTGCATTGTTATTATACGTTCCTTTCTCCCTTACAGGCGCATCGAAAGCATGCAGAGTTTCTAAACAAGAAAATAGAGATGTATGATGAGTTAGCTCTTGTCGTGGGCAAGGACACAGCCACAGGTGGCTTTTCAAAGTCCTATATAGATTATGAAAATGAGCCAGATAATGGTGACAGTGCTGAATTTGTTGCAAATAATGTGGAGGAAGATGTGCTCGAAAAAGGTAAGAATGTAGTCGAGTCATCCACAACTGAGTCGGGAATTTCCAAGTCCCGTAAAAGAGGTTGTGCACCTTCTACTGCTGATGATAGCGTGTTGACTGATCTGTCTGATCAATTGAAGGAAATAGCTACGGCTCTTAAAGAAATCAATCGGGGCCCGGTAGATTACACATCTCTTTATAATGAGGTTATGACTATGATGGCGGATGGGTATAGTGAAGAAATGCTTGTAACTGCGTTTGACCATCTGTGTGAAAATGAGAAGATAGCACGAGGATTTCTGGCCAAAAATGCTAGGCTGCGAAAGATGTGGTTGGATAGTTTTTTTTTTCTCACAACTTTGACTTGCCTGTTTCATGTAGACTGTGATGGTAGCTTTATGAATTCACTTTTGTTGTAGAACTAGTATTAACCTACCATTGTATTATATATATAGTACTTTGTATTATTGGGACAATACAATTGCCGAAATTATGTATTTGTACTATTCAGATACCACGAGTAGGTATCATTTTTGTACACCATGGAGGTGTAATGACAATGGTGAACGATGAATGTGGCTATTTTTATATTAATATTATCGGTATATTTAAATGATTATTTTTGATGTTGAAGTGGATGATTATTTTTGTACTGTTACAGATATGTATACGCAATGCAGGTGTATGTTGAAGTGGATGATTAGTTTCTAATTATTACAGGTTTGTCTAGATAATGCAAGAGTTGAAATTTGTAAGGCATTTTATATTTTCCGTAAAATTAATTCACAAACCAAACATGAAAATTGATTTTCCGGAAAAAATGGATTTCATTTTCCGTAAAATGTTTACCTGAACCAAACATAAAAATTAATTTTCCGTAAAACAAAAAGCATTTTCCGTAAAATGTTTGACCGAACCAAACACCGGAATTGATTTTCCGTAAAATGATTTCCGAGACAGCCAAACAACCTCAATACATTTTCCTTTTTCGGAAAATAGCATTTCCGGAAAATATGTATTTTCCGGAAAATGTTTTACGCGAACCAAACGCAACCTTAGTCACACAGTTTTTACAACTTTTTCAACCGTTATATCATGGTAAAATGTAATTAATGAAAAATTAACACTATAATTTTTTTTTTTGAAAGGAATTAACACTATAATTTTTAAGATCTTATTTTTTTAAGTTTTTAATACAACACATGAATTATCGACTAGTAAAAAAATAAAGTAATCAAATAAAAGAAAAATATTTAACGTGGTACGGTCAAATCCAAGCCTACATCCATGTATAACGCCAACCAAAGTTCACAACCAATGACTGGGTCCACATGGATTACAACCACACTCAGTCAGACTTGACAAACTAAACGTACTCACAAACTCTCACATCTCACACAAACAACATTCCCAAAACTCACAAACATAACAAAACTCCCACAGAAACAAACTAACTCACAAATCTCCATAATAAAACGTAATACAATTGATGAGATAAAACTTCAAATCTACATCCTTCTATGTCAATAATTCATCATGTCGATCTTTATATATTGGAATGGGCTGAACAAATAATGATGTTAAACGATCCTTAGTTTCATGGTTTCCAGCTCCATGCCCATCTCCATACTGGTACATGCACTGAGCCATCCTTCCAAGGTTGAATACAATTTCAATAAATGTTTCAGACAAGGGAGAAGTTGCATCTCGTTCTTCATTCATCTTCTTCCATGTTTCATTAATCAAATATCTAATGTATTCACGGGCATCTTCTTCCCTAGCACCAGTTTCATTCATGTAACATTGGATTGATTTAGGGACATCACCTCTTTCTAACTCATCCTGATTCACCAAAAAAGAAAAAGAAAAAAAGATCATAAGGGTTTAATGACTGTATGAAATTCTGGTTGGTGAAAATCTTAGGATAGTATGTTCTACATACTGTAGATGTTCCAAGATCATCTGCAAGTCGTACAATTATTGATGAGTAACGGACTATGTTGGGGCATTCTTCCAAGAAATCTAAGGCTTCCTTTGTTACTGGATCTGTGACTGAAAAATAAGCATTCAATAGTATAATTGGTGCTGCTACTGAAAAACATGCATTCTCAAGGTACTCTTGAAGGCTCGGTGTATATCCATTATAGACTTATAGTACCACTTTGCTTCCAACAAATATGCTCTACATATATCTACCCACTGAAAAATTTATGATGGAACAATGAATTAGAGGTAGTCAATCATGTGTTCAAGAAGAAAATACTAAAGGATTAATATAGATGAATTTATAAGTCAACGTCATACTGCCTTTTTAAAATATTGAATGATGTGGAATCCTTGTTCCTTAAGTGTATCAAAAGCCATTTCATTAACTGAATTGTGTAGAGCAAGGAAACATAGCTTCATGTAATCTGGGAGCTCATCCATTGCATTGATATTCCAACTGAAATCACAAAGAGTGCACTTAAGTCATTACGTCAAATATAGCTTTGAAGCATTTAAGGCATATTACCACTAAAACTAACCTCTCAACAGCATTCGTGAAGAGCTCAAGTTCATCCAAAGTGCCATACACATCATAGATATCATCTATTACTGTAATGAGTAGATTGACCTTTGTTGAGATTCTTCGAGAATAACTAAATTGAGGATGAAATGTACACCCCACTGTCCAGAAGAAACTCTCTGTTAGCCTATTCCTCACAAAGCTCAACTTTTCTGCAAGGCCAATGCTCCTCCACCACCTTTATTTGAACCAAGCAAGAGAATGTCAATTTTATTTTTATATCAATGCATTTTCTTACCTTTCAAAATAGGTAAGTTGAACACTAGCTTTAAGTTTAAAATTTAGGCTATAATTGATTTAATTATTTGTTCAAATTGCCATGAGATTTGATTTTAATTTTAGTATTTATTAGTGTATGCTTTAAATTCTATATTGTCGTCCTTCTAACTTGGAAGTTCCAAGGGTCGTCAATAAATATGTTACCAACCAGGAATTATATATCAAATGTAGCTCAATTTATAGAATGAGAATTAACAAGCTTTTGACCTTGACACTTGTTTGATATCTTCTTGGTGGGTTGCTTGTACCATGTTGAAATCCAGTTTTGCAAGCTCAAGCAAGATAGGGTTCATGTCTTCTCTACTCCTATATACATCAATGAACCATCTCGCTTCCACCCTTGATATCCTCCAGTGTAGTGGAAGCTCCAAGGCATGGCTCACTATGATAGAAAGATTTTGATCTTTATTCTGGTTGATAAATTCTTGGAGATGTTTTTTTGAGAATTCTCTTGCTTCCTCTAAGATATTTTCACCTTCTAACGAAAGGAATGAAGCTTCATACAAGGATAAAATTCCCTTGGTATCATCACAAAGATATCCCTTGAAACTCCCTTCCTCCATGAAACTATCAAAAACTTCTGCACTCAGCAACCCAACAGTTATAATGGGTGTTCTAGGGGCTCAAGAAGCATGTTATCAAATCAAATATTGAATATATAATTATGATCTGTAATGGACTCTATTTTTTACATAAAAAATTATAGTTATCTAAAATTCATTGATGCACAAAACCAAATTAAAGTAAGCGTGAGTTTGAATTGGATGTTTTGCTCAATCAGTGCGTTTTGCCTTTTTTTAGTGGGTCCCATAAGTACTGTTTATGGAATATCAAACTCAGCAAAACGCAAGTTTCTAAATAAATTTGGATCCTATAGCACTATTCACACAGTTAAAAATTATTTTTCTATAGTGTTTTTAACAATAAGTTTTTAGTTTTCAACAAATAAACAGTATTCAAAAACACCTTAAGGTGTATCTATTTTTATTGTTTTTTGTGCACTTTTGTCATTAGTATAAATAATAAAAAATATATTTATCAATTAAAGAAGTGACAGAAACAATAGCTTCATATAGAATAAATAGACAAAAAAGAATATATATGGTCAACCCTGACTGATTTGTTGAGGATCTATAATTGACTCTAAAAACTTTAGGACTAGATTATTGTTTTTGGTTTTTCGCTTAGTTCCTAACAAATAATTATTAAATTTGCCTTAATTTGTGTACTTTTGGGGTATCTATTAAAAACATGACTAAAATACACTTTTGACTTTCACCTTTCGTGTTTGCTTTTATTTTTACATTGACTATTATATCACAACCTAATTAAAATGCTAACCACATCTATGCTTAATTATGCTCTAAAATGACTAGTCAAGTTGCAATTGAAACTCCTTATAATTAGTTATATATACAAGATCCACATAATAAACTCTCAATGTGAGAATCAGCACACGCCCGCATAACACACACTCAAATAATCCAATCCAATTATATTTGCACAATTTGGGGTATCACAACTTAACAGAATAGCAATCATATTACTAATAGAAATTGATATGGCCAATATGAAAACGAAATAAAATATTTTAAAAAATGAAAATTTTGATACATAAAATGTAAAAATGAAAACAATCTAAAAAATTAGCAGGCAAAAGTGCCCTATAGTTCAAAAACATTGGTCAATAATAAATATCCATCTGTGAAATCAAATATTTTCTTAATTACCTTCGGACATCCTATATCCATGTTGTCTAAGCAGTCGAAATTTAAGAGCTATTGCGTATAAATTCTCCTCCTTCCACTCATCACCATGATCATTGTTGTATAGAACTTCCAACATTCTCTTCATTTCACACTCAAAGTGATAAGACAATCCTAGTTTTTGCAAGATATCTATCAGCTCCAGTTGCTCTAAAGGATCCGCCACTTTTTGAAGCATCATCCTCACTTGTCCCTTCAACTTGTTAATTTTTCCTGTGTACACTTCTCCCTACATCACAATTTTATCATTAACATAACCCCAATGATCAGTTTCGGGCAATAATTCAAAAGTACCAGTAAATCTAACAATGAAAACAATATTATATATTAATTATGTACCACGTATTCACTTCTCAGTGACTGGATGTAATCATAGTCCCAAATAGGAGCTTGGTAATTTGCAGATCTCCGAACAATATCTGTGCTCTTTGAAATTTTGCTGTTGGCCATGCATTGGACAGGACCAACAGGAACAATGCCACTTCTGCTAATAGGGACCTTGAGATGGATGGGACCTTTAGATGGGAAAGCTTCTATTGGGAAATTGCAAATAGGGAGTGAAGTCAGGAGGTTGAGAGCCATTGACAAAGGCATTTGGTATAGCTTATTATGGTTTCTTGGTAGTTATTGCTTAGAAACATTACGTTACATATATGCCTTTATATATTGCTTGGCTTGGGAGACTCTCATCTGTATATCTATCGACTATTACAATTTATATCAGGTTTAACATGTGAAGTAAAAGTTTTGTCTTAATGCATGTTGTAAAGTTTTTTTTGTTATCCAATAAGAGTCCGGAAATTAATCCCTGTTTATCTTGAAAATTAATTGATGTCATAGACTTAATAATAAAGACTAATCATCATAAAATAAATGTCATAAATTAAAATTCAAGGAAGAGGAGCAAAAGTTTTGTCTTATATGTTATACTCGCATATATGGGTCATCACCGTCAGTGCTATGTATTGTATATGTCATTCTTTAGTCATGCTTCTTACATGTTGTACAGGCAAAGATGCATGGTTCAACGTCAATGCTATATATGATATGACATTCTTCGTTCATGTGTTTCAAAAAGTTCATATTGGAGGAATTCTGCTATTCAAGCTTGAAAAGTTTACAAAATTATGAATTATGAATTAAAGTATAAAGAAAATTAAAAGAAATTACATTACTTATAAAATAAATGGTGAAAATGGCCAAATATTACTGTTGGCCAAAATTATTAGTATTTTACTATTGTTTGAAAAATATTTAGTAATATGTCACTTTTTTTAAACTCAAGTTTGTGGATTATTTTAATTAAAAATGTTACAAGGATCTCGAGCTTCACAAACTCGAGTACCATGTTAAAATATTGGAAATCCAACTACACTCTGCTCAAGCCAATCAACCCAAAAAAAAAAAAAAAAAAAGATGCAGATTCACGTTAAAGGCTAGAAATAGAGCAGGCACAAATCATATCGGCTACTATGCCTAGTCAACCAATAATCCAAAAGAGTGACAAATGGTGCTGGACAGCACCCTTTAAGTCTGCATAGGCATTGTTTAATTAAGTCGGCATGATTTTACTAAATTAGCCCTACTTCAATTGGAAAATCAAGAAAAACAACACCACCTTAGAAAATAACATATGTTGCATGCTTTTACTTTAAATACGGTAAATGGTCATTGTATAATTTTCAACAAATGATTAAGGGTTTTTATTATTATTACTTTAAATTAAGCAAGTTAAGCTTCTCTAATTGTATGTCCGGACCGGACATGCAGATAGGGTACAGATTACAGACAGTCAACAGTGTCCCTAAATTTTAAATAATATCTTTTTTTAAAGATAAAGTTGGTAATTTTTTTTTTCAACAGTGTCCCTAAATTTAAAATAATATCTTTTTTAAAGATAAAGTTTGTAATTGAGTGCTCATCGACTCATCGTCGTGTATTCCAATTATAACATCGACAACAAAATCTATGAGCCTGCCCTACGATGAAAAAATATCCAGCTTTTTTTTAGTGAAGAAAGATTTAGCTGCCAATGGCAATGACTACCTACAATCACGTTTTAATTTAGTTTTTATTTCTCTCTGTCAATTGTTAATATTTTAATTCCCCATTCAGAGCTTGGGTCCACTAGTATAGCAAGAAGATAGATTATGTTATGATTAGATGGATATATTTCTATCTTACACAAAGTTAGAAATTAATTTTTAAAAAAGGGATAAAAGATACATCTGGGGAGAGGGTAGAGTTAGAATAAATTTTTTTATTAACCATTCAAGGAAATATCTTAAACCTATGTTGAATTCGAAAGTCTGTGTATCAATCATAGATTCATAGACTCTCAGCAATTATTGCATAGATTTAGTCTATGTATAATCAATTCACTTTGTTTCAATTCTTTCTTACATATATTCACAAGTCACAACTAGTATCTAATCCGTGCAATGTATGAATAATTAACTGTAATTATATTA
The DNA here is from genome assembly GCF_002906115.3 of Quercus suber. Classification (NCBI taxonomy): domain Eukaryota; kingdom Viridiplantae; phylum Streptophyta; class Magnoliopsida; order Fagales; family Fagaceae; genus Quercus; species Quercus suber. Next base: position 557,607 of record NW_027069691.1, on the reverse strand, counting down.
TATATATTCACTTTTATAATTGTATTGGTACAATCATTTGAAAACAAATCTAATTTTATAATTCACACAAAAAAGCTGTTGAAATATTATTTAACGAAATCTTGGTTTCTTTTTATTCTTCTATTGGATATATCTTTTTTATTTGTAGTTTGAGATTTTGCAAGTCAGAAATTGTTTCAATTATCATATGATCATTGTATATAGTAAAAAAAAACTTTGCGTAAACGCATAATATGCTTAAAAATAGTAAATGAAATTAATAATATACTAATTTGTAGACATTTTGCAGGATAACATTGAAATTATTATTTTTTCTTTAACAAACATATAATAAAGAGATGGATTGTGGATTCAAGTTAGCTTTGCCGGTAAAGTCCAATAAAATCTCTTCGCGTTAAATAATAGATTTAGGATTCAAACCACATTTATACCAAAACACAACAGTGTATTGACTTGATAGTGAAGAACAATTATAAGTTTTCTTGAAATAAATGCCAAAAATTCATTTAAATTTCTATTGATAAAATTATCATTTTTTACTCCAACTATTATTATTATTATTGTGGGGGGGACGAGGATCAAAAGCCGTTAATAAAGTAAATAAGGGCATTTTTGAGGAGGGGAACTTCACAAAGTATCCTCAAAGAGGACCTATTTAACTAATAAGGAGCTCAGAATGTTGTAGTTGATGAGAATGCCGAAGGCTCCTACTTAACCTTGAAAGGCCGAGAATCAGGAATAAAGGGAGTGTGGTGCAATCCTAGGGGAGACAAAGGTAACTTGGTATTGAACAAGGAAGAGAAGAAAAATGAAGGACAAGGCAGTCATCCCTTCCGCATTAAATGCATTGCAACCACTTAGCCAACCGTATTAATGGGGAAATGACAATAAACGGTGTTCTCCCAGCTCATATTCTGGTGTAAAAACCTTCTAGTAAGATCTTGATGGGACAAGTATCAAGAAAGTTTGATCATGACCCTTCAAATGTAAGATCCAAATGCATCTTTGCTAAGTTATATAAAGCCAAAAAACACTTGAATTAGGGGGAGAATGGAATTCGGGGAGAAAAAAACGAGAGAGAAAAATCATCCAAATGTAATCCTATCCTCGAAATAAACCCAAAGACAAACACTTAGCCATTTTTAGGCTCTATTCAATGGAAAATTAAATACTACACTTGTAATATTGATTGGAGACACATCTTTAACTTTGCAACGGGTTCTTAAAAGTGGAACTTGCATCCCATCTCTATAAATTCATTGTGTGGGTGAATAGTAACTGGAACATGATACTATCATCAATCCTTTGTTTCACTTTTTTTGCTCCTCACAATTATCTATAGTATTGAGCTAGTGTTTAGTTAGGGTTGACTTTGATTAATTTACATAGGACTTAATCTAAGCTTAAGCCCAAACCAAACAATTGTCATAAGATTGGAGTTTTAGTGAGAATTCTAAAATTGTTATATGTTTAGTGTGTGCGGGAGTAGATTCTAAAGTCATAGGTATATGAAGGAATTTCGACCATCTAAGAGAGAGACAAACAAAGACAAAGTGTGGTAGTGCATGGTTACTACGATAAAGACAATAAAGATTTTCATACATTGGCTAATTTTTAGTGCTTAATTAATACGTGGAGTAGACAAGATAATTATTAGTCTAATTTTTTTTTTTTAATTGGTTGGAATTTTTATAAAGAATTCATTGATTAATATTTGGGCCTTTTTTTTTTTCGTAATATTCAAGATTTTTGAGCAATACTTAGGTGCCTCCTTTCACTTAGGGGGCATTTGGTTCGATGTGGTTTACCTTTAATGTGATGCACATTATGATAATGTGACATTAAAATTTTTGGTTTTTTTTTAATTTTTTCTAACATTATTATAATCTAAAATTACAAAATATATTACATCGTCTTAATCTCATTAGTTTCCTAAATAAGGTAATATTGTATTATTATATTGATATTACATTAATATAAGATTACAATAATGTAATATTACAATGTAATATTAAATCATGGCAAACCAAATACCCCCTTAAGGGTTTTCGGCATTGACCTAAGTTGCCCTATCCATAGGGGTGGTGGTGGTGGTAATGGCAAGCCTGAATGTTGCACTTTGAAGTGTTGCTAGCAACCAAGATCAATTCTTAGACCTTGGTGGAAGTTTTTTCTCAATGCCAATGCGGTAAAGAGCTTAAACTATTTTGCATTTACTATTACACCAGTTGGTTGATCCAAGAAACCGTTTAGAAACAACTTATATAACCTTTAAAAGCTAAAATTTTTTAAAAATAAAATAAAATAAGTTGATTATTTTTATTTTATTTTATTTTTTGTTAAAAGTATTTTATTAAAAAAATAAAGGGACTGAATTTTTTTTTTTTTTTTTTATTTTTTTATTGGTTGGAATTTTTATAAAGAATTCATTGATTAATATTTGGGCCTTTTTTTTTTTTTTTTCGTAATATTCAAGATTTTTGAGCAATACTTAGGTGCCTCCTTTCACTTAGGGGGCATTTGGTTCGATGTGGTTTACCTTTAATGTGATGCACATTATGATAATGTGACACTAAAATTTTTGGTTTTTTTTTATTTTTTTTTATTTTTTCTAACATTATTATAATCTAAAATTACAAAATATATTACATCGTCTTAATCTCATTAGTTTCCTAAATAAGGTAATATTGTATTATTATATTGATATTACATTAATATAAGATTACAATAATGTAATATTACAATGTAATATTAAATCATGGCAAACCAAATACCCCCTTAAGGGTCTTCGGCATTGACCTAAGTTGCCTAATGGGCTGAGTTGCCCTGTCCATAGGGGTGGTGGTGGTGGTAATGGCAAGCCTGAATGTTGCACTTTGAAGTGTTGCTAGCAACCAAGATCAATTCTTAGACCTTGGTGGAAGTTTTTTCTCAATGCCAATGCAGTAAAGAGCTTAAACTATTTTGCATTTACTATTACACCAGTTGGTTGATCCAAGAAACCGTTTGGAAACAACTTATATAACCTTTAAAAGCTAAAAATTTTAAAAATAAAATAAAATAAGCTGATTATTTTTATTTTATTTTATTTTTTGTTAAAAGTATTTTATTAAAAAAATAAAGGGACTGAATTTTTTTTTTTTTTTGGGTACGAAAACCATAGCTAGAGACCCATAAACAGTTAACTTAATGTCACTCTTTGACCAAAAAAATTATTGTGGGATCTGCAAAATGTGCCAAGCTGGCTGAGTAATTATAACTTAAGCAATAAACGCTTCATCTTTGCGGGGCCCAGATATGACCGGCAAACAAAGAATAGGATAAAAAGCAAAAAAGGACTGGCTTTTGATTGAATCTCAAATGCACACTTTGCCAACGGTTGTGTAAAGTTGTAATTTACAACTACATTTTATATTGGCTTTATTCCATGACAAAATGTGTTGTAATTACTTTATTTCATTTCCTTGTATTTTGTGGGATTTAATTGTATTGGGTTTAGTATCAAGTTTGTGAAGACTCAAGCTTTATTGAAGATTAATGGATCTCGCGGGTGTGTCGCTGGAAGCTAAGCCGCGAAAGAGTCATGTGAGAAGCACATGACTGGAAGCTGAAGAGTCATGCCAGGCTGTCGTTTTCGCGAGTGTCTCGCGGGTAAGGCCTTCCCGCGAGACAGTCGCGAAACATTCTGCCTGGAGGATTTTAATGAGTGACTTTCTTACCCTTCACCCATACTATATATACCCTCATTACCCACAAATGTATGTGAGGCTATTCAGAGAGAAAAACCCTAGAGAGGTTTTCTAAAACACACACACCCATCTTTTGAGAGAGAGCTACTCCTCC
>NW_027069691.1:515954-552311 GCF_002906115.3 Quercus suber | reverse complement strand
CCTTTGAAAAGCTTTATGGCAAGCCTCCTCCTATACCCATTTGACAGTTTTGGTTGTCTTTGCTTTGCCTCTACTTTGTCTCATAACAGGTCTAAATTGATCCAAGATCATCTTCTTTGTTTTGCTTGGTTACCCTTTTGGTTTTAAAGGTTACAAGTTACTTGATTTAACTACCAAAAGGCTTTTTGTTTCCAGGGATGTTCATTTTCTTTAAACTGTTTTTCCCTTTGTTTCATCTTCTCATTCCTTTCTCCTCACACTAGCATATCTTACCTCAACCTCATCTCTTCCCTTCAGTGGCTCAACCAACTACTTCTTTGTTTGATTTTCATTCATCTAATCCTTTGCTTCCCTCCTAATCCTGATGACATTCTTTCTGATCCACCTGTTTCTATCCCAGCTCCTACAGATTTACATATTAACAATTCTGCAGATTTACCTATTGCCAATTCTGCAGATGACATTTCTGTAGATTTACCAATCTCTAATCAACCTCACATATCATATCCTTCACAACTGTCCCATTTCCAACTTCTACTTCATCCCCACATGTCATTCTTCCACCAATGCACCATCTGTTCATTTGAGGAAGTCTTCCAGGATGTCTAAACCACTGCATACCTGACCGATTTTAAGTGTAGCATAGTTGTCAGTGATACTCTTGCTCCTTCTGTTTCTGCCAACAAGTCAAGTACTCAATACCCTTTGTGCACTTATCTTAACTCCTCAAAATTGTCCACCAATTATGCACATTTTTGTTCTCTCAGCTCTATCATTCCTGAGCCTACATATTACCATGAGGCAATCAAGGATCCTACTGGCAAGATGCTATGGCATCTAAAATTGCTGCTTTGGAAGCAAATCAAACCTGGACTATTACACCATTACCTCCTCACAAAAGGGCTATTGGGTGTAAATGGGTTTATAGGGTGAAATATAATGCTGATGTCTCTTTGGACAGATACAAAGCTAGGCTTGTAGCCAAGGGTTTCACTCAGCAAGCTGGTTTGGACTTCACTGATACTTTTTCTCCGGTTGCTAAACTCACCACTATCAAAACTTTGCTTGCCATTTCTACTGTGAGAGGCTGGCATTTGGTTCAGCTTGATGTGAACAATACTTTTCTTAATGGTGATCTCCATGAAGAGGTATATATGCAATTGCCTCAAGGATTTCACAGTAAGGGGGAGAACCTAGTTTGCAAGCTTCACAAGTCTTTGTATGGTCTCAAGCAAGCATCAAGGCAATGGTACTCCAAGTTTTCTACAACCATTTTGAAGTATGGATTCAAGCAATCCAAATCTGATTCCTCTTTGTTTACAAAGAAATATAATCAAACTTTCATAGCATTGCTAGTTTATGTTGATGACATCCTCATTGCAAGTAATGATATTCAGGCAGTTGAAGATCTTAAAAGCTCTTTGAATCATGAGTTTAAGTTGAAAGATCTTGGTAATTTGAAATATTTTCTTGGTCTTGAGGTGGCTAGATCAGAAAAGGGATTTTATTGTGCCAAAGAAAATATGCACGAGGAGTTCTTAAAGATGCTGGTATGACAACTTGTAAACCCAGCAAAATACCAATGGAACAAAACTTGAAATTGAGCAAGTATGAAGGAGATTTATTGCTTGATCCTAGTGTTTACAGAAGGTTAGTTGGAAGGTTGCTGTATTTAACTATAACAAGACCAGATATCATATATCCAGTCCACAAATTGAGCCAATTCATGGTTAAGCCCAGAAAACCACATCTTGTTACAGCTTACAAAGTATTGCAATATATTAAAGGGTGTCCTGGTCAAGGTATTCTTCTATTATCAAAATCAGATTTGCATTTAAAGGCTTACACAGATGCAGATTGGGCATCTTGTGTGGATACTAGAAGATCAACCACAGGATTTTGTGTGTTCTTAGGAGACTCATTGGTTTCATGGAAATCTAAGAAACAATCTATAGTTTCTAGATCCTCCGCTGACGCGGAGTACAAAGCAATGGCCTTGACTGTTTATGAAATGTCTTGGTTGCTAGCTTTGTTAAAGTACTTAGAAGTTTATCATCCACAACCTGGCATGCTTTTCTATGACAATCAGGCAGCAATTCATATTGGTGAGAATCCAGTCTTCCATGAGAGGACAAAGCACATAGAGGTCGATTGTCATTTGGATCGAGATAAGGTGCAAGAAAAGATGATTCGTCTGTTCTTTACCCCTACACATACACAGCTAGCTGATTTGTTTACCAAAGCATTGAGCAGTCAGCAGCTAAGGTTCTTGATCTCCAAGATGAGTATATTAAACATACACAGCACTGAGTCTCATCTTGAGGGGGAGTATCAGATAATCAAGGATCAGAGTACAAAGAATAAGAAGAATGGGAAGAAGGATAAAACGACACAGCAGATAGATACAAGTGATTTAGTTCAGTAGCTAAACTACATTTAGTTTAGTTGTTAAGTTTAATTCAGTTCAGGTTGTATTGCACGTGTACTGTAACTAACTTTCCCACGTGTGAGTAACTAACTTCCGTGTAATTTGGTTAGGTAGTTATGCTCTGGTTTGGGAGCTTAAACTCAGAGATTGGGGATAAATGTATATAAGGCTATTTGCTGTACAGATTCATTCATAACAACATTTAGAGAAAATATCTCATTTTTCTCTCTTTCAATTTCTCTGTGTGTTCACATATTTCTTTTTCTTCTTTCATTTTACAATCTTACTAGTTTAGCTACTGAACTAAATCACTTGTATCTATCTGCTGTGTCGTTTTATCCTTCTTCTCATTCTTCTTATTCTTTGTACTCTGATCCTTGATTATCTGATACGGGTGCTGAATCTGCTGATTCAAGAACTACATATTGTCATGTAGATTGAATAATAATGGCGTGGGGTAAAGTTATGAGGAAGCAATGAATGAATGTAACAATACATAGAGCTCTTACTATGGTGAAGGGTGATTCCCAGTCCACCTTCTTGCGCATTGAAGTCAAAGGAACAGAGCTCTCTTCAATGGGGGGCACCTACTAGCTACAGCATGTACAGGAGTTTGCTGGCTTCTTATTAGTCTTTCCTTTTGTTCCTTCAAAAATCCAAATGTAACAAAAGCTGCTCAAATCCTGTTTGAGGCTTTGTTGGAAGAGACTTGATAACTTCACTTGTAAATATATGCTCTTCATATGGATGTAAAATCAGTTATAATCGATAATAATTAGTATTTTCTTTTTTGTATAGTGCAGGCCGCTGCGCTGAGGGTATTTCTCAACAAAAAACAATGGTCGAGCTTAACTTTTGTTTGTGAGGGTCTTTCCCAACAAAACAAGAAATGCCTAAGTAGTTATTTTTAAATTAACATGTTTTGTTTACCCAAAAATTTATAGTACTGAACACCTTCTAAGAATTCAAAGTATGTAGGTTCAATAAAAAAAACTTCTGGCCTCCAAACATAATTCTTAAACCTTTAAAAAAACAAAAAAAGATTTCAACGGGTTATAATGATTATTATTTTTGGAAACTGTTTTCACTTTATATTATCCAAACATATTTTGATATTTTCATTTGTTCGTCTTGCCCATGTCATATTAGATTTTGGGACTGTGAGTCCGTTTGGATAACACTTATTGTTGCTGAAAGTTGATAAAAACTGATTGTTGCTGAAAACACTGTAGCAAAATAATTTTTAAATGTGTAAATAGTATCGTGGGACCCACTTTTAATATTTTTTAATATATAAACAGTGCGTGAACAGTGCGTGAACAGTGCACGCACAGTACATGCACAGTAAATTTTGTGCCTCCAGTCAACAAGTGCGGCCAGAAGAAAAAGAAAAAAAAAAAAAAAGTAAAACGCAACTTAACTTTCAGCGCAAAAACCTGCTATCCAAACACAGTCTGTATGTCATTTCTATTTCCAAACCTTCTTTAGTTTTTGCTTTTACCATGAAAGCTACGTTCCTCCTCTATTTCTCTTTCCGTGATGATTAAATTTCAATTATGAAGAAATGCCCAAAACTTCATATATATGCAGAATTTGCTTTGAATGGCAATGTGCTCAATTGTTTTCGTTAGACGAGATCACAATTCAAAATTGTAAGTGTACGTACTTTCAATGGAAATTGCACATTTTATCCCCATTTATCATGGGATTGATAGTTAAGATCTGGGTTCTTGGATAGAATATTCATTGCTGCATTTTTTGTTAGTAGTTGATGCAAATTACAATATAGTAAGTTCGAGCCTGTGTTAAGACATAACAGTCCAATCAACAACAAAGAGATAACCACCACGTAGTATGTTATAAGCAACACTTATAAGGTGAGTCGAATTCAAATCCCACATATAAAAGAAAAAAAGGAAATTAATTGATATTTTAATTTGATAATAAAACAAATTCATCATGAACCAAATATCATAAATATTACATCCAATGGTATATATTTAAAATAAAAATTTAAAAAAAAAAAAAAAAAAAAAAAAAAAAACAACAACAAACAACACAACGGAATCTTATTCATATATGATAATACTTAATTGCTCTAAGTTTTACATCCAGTTTGGAGTGCTTTCATATACCCATGTCCCCACCCTCTAAAAAATGATAATATAAAAAGAGAAAAATATAGTAATGCGAGAAGCAGATACAAATTTGAACACACGTGGAAGATATTTTGACCACGAAATTTTATTTCCAACGTCCCCATCTCTTCTATCTTTGCCATTTCTGCTTCCTTATTCCAAATGAGTTCACAAGCCAGTCAAGTTTCCTAGCGCTCATTTTGTGCCAATAACCAGTCCAATTATAAAACCGCTTCCATATCCAATCACAACAAATGTCCAATCAATTTCAATTGAAGATCTAGAGTACTCTAGATTCTCTTTGAAGGTTAAAGGCGGTAACCCTTCACATTTTCTTGACAACGGGTTCCCACACAATCCTAAATTCTCTTCAAATGAACTATTTAGAAATGTATCAAACTGGTTTCCTCGTGGTATGGATCCTGTGAAATTGTTGTAAGATATGTCAAAAGATGCTAGGAAAGTGAGTTGCACTAGTTGTTGAGGAATCTCTCCTAAGAGTTTGTTGTGAGAAAGGTCCAGTGATTCAAGTAGTGTCAAATGTCCCAATGATGATGGTATATGACCAGTGAATATGTTGTTGGATAAGTTCAATGCACGAAGCCCCTTAAGAGTTCCAATAGATTCTGGAATCAATCCTTCAAATCTATTGTGTGGGAAATCAATGATTTCCAAGCTTTCTATTATTTTATAATATTTTGTTGTCAAGTGCTTGTTTGTCATTATCATCGAATAGTCATAATGATCAGAAAAATGGCCAAGTGATCCCATCTGAAAAACAAATGTCTTTACTTGCATGTAACCTAACTGGCCATCATCAACAATTTTCATGGCATTCCAACTTTGGAAGAATTTTGAAGGTAGACTACCAGTGATACTATTGCAAGAAATGTCAAAGATGCGCAATTTGGGGAACACAAGACTAAATTCAGGAGCTGATATTGGACCATGAAAATAATTAGAGCGCAATATGAGAATCTTCAGCTCAGGAAGGGTTGCCAATCAAAAGGGAAAACTATCATTGATCTGGTTGTTTCCAAGATCAAGATTTTCTAGCAGCATACAATTGACTATTGATTTTGGGACTTGCCCTCTCAACTTGTTGTCACCCACGTCAATCATCCTTAATTTGTTCCCACTTGTCCACGTCTGAGGAATAGTGCCATGCAAATTGTTTCTTCTTAAATTCAATATGGTGAGAGAATTGCTAAAGTTTCCCAAACATTTTGGAATTTTTCCACTCAAGTTGTTCTCCGACAAATCAAGAACTTCAAGAAATGTTAAATTGCAAAACAATGGTGAGATCTCTCCTGTAAGTTCATTTTTTGAGATTGAATAAAAGAAGATGGGGGATTGTGGAATTAGCAATGATCCTTGGAGCTTGTTCGAGCTTATGTCTAGAAATTATAAACCAGACCGAGGAAGAACAACAAGAGTTTGGCTAGAGCTGGTTAGAAAGTTGTGAGAGAGATCCCAAAAGATCAGATTTTGTGCACTTGTTTTCCAAAACCATTGGGGTATCTGGCCACGNGGGGGGGGGGTGGTTGTTGGTTGGTTGGTGTGGGGGGGAGCAATGATAATTTGTTCAATGACACACACAATGCTGTTAAATTTTTAAGCCTAAGTAGCATGTCTAGCTCCACCGTGCCACTTAAATTATTTGAAAAAAGATCAAGATATTCAAGATTCTCAAGTTGAGAGATAGAGCTTGAAATGGTACCACTCAACTTATTTAATGAAAATCACGATAAACTAATTTGGTTAGATTGAAAATCCAAAATGGTATGCAACCAGTGAAATCATTAGAGCTTAAATCCAAATTAGTGAGTTGGGTGAAATTGGCAAGAGATGGTGGGATCTCTCTTAAATTGTTTTTGGTAAGGCGCAAATGATTAATTTTGTTGAGTTGATTAAGCCATGACAAGCTCCCACTACTCATGTTAAAAGAGGAAATTGATAGATCATTTAGTTGGGAGAGATTTGAGAAGAAAGAAGGCATTTGTTCTCTAAAATGATCTCCTGAAAGGTATAGAATAGTGAGCTTAGAAAGATTACCTAGTGCATGGGGAATCAACCCTGAGAACTTACAATCTCTGAGATCCAAACGCTCCAAAGAATCAAGGTTTCCAATTGAGGCAAGTATCTCACTAGAAAATCTAGTATGCCCCACTGACAAATACTTAAGGTGACTGCTCAAATGCAAGTCAGGTAAATAACCTTTGAGATCAAAGTTGTTCCATAGCTCAAGAAACTTTAGGTTTGGTAGCTGCAAAATCCTTCTTGGAAATTGCCCAACCAACCTACAATTATGGAGGGTAAGAGCAGTCAGGGAGGATATATTTTTGCCAACTGATTTAGAACTGGAGAAGATATGTCTACCACAGAGAGATCAAGTTTCTCTAAGTTGGTTAAGTTTTGTACTAGGCTTTCTAGAGTGAGTCTTTTGAGTTCCTGATGTAGAACAAATAGCACATGCCTTCCTGGAGCAACAAGGGCACATGAAGTCACAATGCAAGATCAAAGGGGGGTGCCAGTAGGGGCCATCAGAGGTAACAGTGTCAGAATTGCATGAAATTTGGCAGGTTGAAAGGAAACGGCGTTGATCCAGATTCATCATGAATGTCGCCAAATTTTAGGCAAATTCCTTCGTTAAGGCCCTGAAAACAGTATTTTTGTTATTTATAGTAATATTTGTTTTTTCTTAAGAACTTTTAGTTTAAAAATCAAAATAAGGTCCCGTCTGTTTTGGGACAACCCTTAAGGTTAGTAGTTTATGATTCTGCGTTTAACTCAATTTTGCCATTTTTGGTAAAATTCGGTAATTTTGTAACCTAATCGCTTAATTAGTGCGAATTAGGGTTTTAAACGTTTTTGCTCAGTATTTATATGTTTTGTAGCCGTCAGAGGCAAGAGAGACTATTATCAATAAACCCAGACATTTTGTCAAATTTTCTTCTGGTGGATTCCAGTTTTATTTCCTTGTGGATTCAGGGAAACTCCTCGTGGATTCGAGGTTTACTACCAGAAACTAACAGTTTAGTTTCTATTCCATCAAGAGAGCATCGTGTGTGCTCTTCTTCAGGTGTCCGCGACATCAGTTGGTATCAGAGCCTTGACTTACCCAAGTCTGATGGCTAACCGGCGAGACAGTGACCACCATAACAATGACGGCGGTGACGATGTCAATAACCCAATCCTCACTAGGGATGAGTTCCTTGATTTTCGTGATGAAAATCAACAATTTCGTGATTCAACCCAGCAGACTCTGGACTAGATTCAAGCAGCACTTGCCACCTTGCTTAACCAAAACCCTAATCGCGATGACAAAGAGCGACATGATAACCGAGTGCGTGGCCCTCCCCATTGTGGTCCAAACCGGAGCAGGCAGCAAGACTACAACGAAGAAGACAGTGAAGATGAGGAGTATGCAGAGAGAGTCCTTGGAAATCATCGTGGTCCCGCGAGGGATAATGGTCGAGATTATCAAGAGCAGAGGGACTATCGGATGAAAATAGAGTTACCATCCTTTAATGCTAATGTCTCCATTGAAGAGTATCTGGATTGGGTCAGTGAGGTGGAAAAGTTTTTCGACTATATGGGTACAACAGATGACAAACAGGTGTGTTTGGTGGCCTACAAATTGAAGGGAAGAGCATCTGTCTGGTGGGATCGTGTTAAATTAAACCGTACCCATGAACGAAAGCTTCCAATACGATCATGGAGGAGGATGAAAAAATTAATGGCAGATCAGTTCTTACTACCAGATTACCAACAGGAGTTGTTCAGACAGTACCAGGATTGCAAGTAGGGTACTTGTACAGTTAATGAGTACATGGAGGAGTTTGACAGGTTGACGAATCGCAATGATTTGGAGGAAACTGAAGATCAACGGATATCTAAATTTGTACACGGGTTACGAGTTTCCATCCAAGATCAGGTATCCTTACAAACCCTATATACTTTGAATGAGGCTGTAACCTTATCCAAGAAAATAGAATTTTAGCATCTCAGGACAAGTTCAAAGTTTTCCAACCGCAGTTCGAAGTCCTTTAGTTCCATTGCCAACAAAGGTAAACAACTCATGTTTACACCACGGTCACAACCTGTGGTTAGGGAGAATAGTGGTGTCAACCAATCCACAGTGGCAGTAGCAGGTTCCACAGCCCAGCCAATAGCGAATGCCAACCCCTATGCTAGGCCAACTAGGAATAAGTGCTACAGGTGCGGAGAACTAGGACATCGATTTAGTACTTGCCCTAAGCGAGCCGCAGTGAATCTGGTAGTGGCAGAAGAAGGTGAGGTAGAAGGTGAACAAAAGAGTGAAGAGGTGTATAATGATGCGGATCCGTATGCCTATGATCCCAATGAGGTCCAAGAAGATGAGGAAGGAGTGCCATTATGGCAGTCTTTGGTGATTCAGAGGTTGTTACTCACACCAAGGGTGGAATACGGTGATCAGCGGAATGAGATCTTCCGAGCACGATGCACCATCAATAAAAGGGTCTGTGATTTGATCATAGACAGTGGCAGTGTAAAGAACATTGCGTCGAAGAGTTTGGTTACCAAGCTAGGACTGAAAACAGAAAAGCATCCCTCTCTGTACAAGATAGGTTAGATCAAGAAAGGTACAGAAACTCTTGTTATTCAACAATGTCGTGTTACTTTTTCTATGGGTAAATAGTATGTAGATGAAGTAGTTTGTGATGTTGTTGAAATGGATGCATGTCATTTAATACTGGGTAGACCTTGGCAGTATGATGTAGATGCTACTCATAAGTGTAAGGATAATGTGTATGTGTTTTTTAAGAATGACAGAAAAATTGTCCTTAGTCCTAGTAAGGAAGGCAGTAGACCTAAAGCTTCTAAAGTGAAGGGGAAGCCAGCACTCCTCATAGTGAACAATGAAGATGAGTGACAGGGATTGTAAGGAGTTGAAACAGGTATATGTTGTAGTCGTGATAGATGGTGAGCCAAAGAAGGTTGCTGAGATACCCGAGGCGATTCAACTATTGATCAAGAAGTTTGAAGAGCTTTTTCCAGAAGAGTTGCCTGCAGGTTTACCACCAATGCATGACATCCAGCATTGCATTGATTTAGCTCTTAGAGCTAGTCTACCAAATCTGCCACATTACAGGATGAATCCTCAAGAGGGTTAGATTCTACAGGAGCAGGTGGATGACCTTTTGAGCAAGGGGCAAATCAGGGAGAGTATGAGTCCATGTGCAGTACCGGCATTGTTAACACCAAAGAAGGATGGGAGCTGGCGTATGTGTGTGGATAGTCGAGCCATCAATAAGATCATAGTCAAGTATCGATTTCCTATTCCCCGACTAGATGACATGTTTGATATGCTGAGTGGGTCCAAGTGTTACACCAAGCTGGATCACAAGAGTGGGTATCACCAAAATCGGATCCGGCCTAGAGATGAGTGGAAGACAGCTTTTAAGACAAATGAGGGGTTGTATGAGTGGATGGTAATGCCTTTCGGATTGTCCAATGCTCCCAGCACTTTTATGAGACTTATGAATCAGGTATTGAAACCATTTATTGGAAAGTTTGTGGTAGTTTATTTTGACGATATCCTGATTTACAGTAAGACAGAAGCAGCCCACTATAATCATGTGCGAGAAGTATTAGCGGTGTTGCAGGCCAATGAGTTGTATATCAACTTGAAGAAATACAGCTTCTTGACTGATAAGTTGCTATTCTTAGGGTACGTGGTCAGTGCGGATGGGATTCATGTTGATGAGACTAAGGTCCGTGCAATCAGAAAGTGGCCAACCCCAAAGACAGTGAGTGATGTGCGAAGCTTCCATGGGCTAGCAACCTTCTATTGGCGGTTCGTTCGAGATTTCAGAAGCATAGTAGCCCCTATCACAGAGTGTCTGAAGAAAGGGAAGTTCTCATGGGGAAAAGAGGCAGAACAAAGCTTTGCCTTGATCAAGGAAAAGTTGAGCACAGCCCCAGTTTTGGCATTGCCCAACTTCGATAAGGTGTTTCAAGTGAAGTGTGATGCATCTGTGGTCGGAATAGGTGCTATTCTTTCACAAGACAACAGACCAGTAGCATTCTTCAATGAGAAAGTTTATGAAGCTCGAAGTAAATGGTCAGCCTATGAACTGGAGTTTTTTGCTATAGTACGGACTCTTAAGCATTGGGAGCACTACCTGATTCAGAGGGAGTTTGTATTATACACGGATCATCAGGCATTAAAGCACATCAACAGTCAAGTTAGCATTAACAGGATGCATGCTCGGTGGGAAGCTTATATACAGCGCTTTCATTTCACTCTGAAGCACAAGTCTGGTGTCACCAAGAAGGTGGCTGATGCACTCAGCAGGCGAGCATCGTTGTTGACCACCCTACGTACTGAAGTTGTGGGGTTTGATTGCCTCAAGGAGCTGTACGAGAATGACGAGGATTTTGGTGATATTTGGGGTAAGTGTCAACAAACTCATACTACTATCAATAGTATGTACATCCAAGATGGTTTCCTTTTTTGGGGCAACCAATTATGCATCCCTAAAAGTTCATTGAGGGAGCAGATTATTAGGGAGCTGCATGGTGGAGGTTTGGGTGGACATATGGGCAGAGATAAGACTATAGCACTGGTGGAAGAGAGGTATTATTGGCCACAACTCAAGAGGGATGTTGGCAATCATGTGAAGAAGTGTCCAATCTGCCAAACTGCTAAGGGACAATCTCCGAATACTGGTTTATATATGCCTTTGATAGTTCCACAAGCACCATGGGAAGATCTATCTATGGACTTTATACTGGGTCTTCCTCGAACCTAGCAAGGTATGGATTCTGTTTTTGTTGTGGTTGACAGGTACTCCAAGATGTCACATTTCATAGCATGTAAGAAGACTTCAGATGCTACTCAAGTGGCCAATCTGTTCTTTAAAGAAGTTGTGCATTTGCATGGAGTGCCAAAGTCCATCACCTCTAACCGGGATACCAAGTTTATTTGTCACTTCTGGCGAACTTTGTGGAAGCTTTTTGACACTTCCTTGAATTACAGCAACACTAGTCATCCACAGACTGATGGCCAGACAGAAGTGGTTAATCTTACTTTGGGGAATCTGATTCGGTGTATCTTAGGTGAGAAGCCCAAGTAATGAGATCTTGCATTGTCCTAAGCAGAGTTTGCGTACAATAGCTTACTCAATAGAGGCACTGGTAAGTCTCCATTTGCCATCGTCTATTGCGTGCCCCCAAAACACGCTTTGGACTTGGTACCTTTACCTGAGCTTCCAGGAGTGAGTCAAGCAGCAAAGAATATGGCTGACCGTATTCAGGCCATGCAAGAGGAGGTGAGGCAGAAACTGGAAGCTACAAATGCTAAGTACAAGGATGCTGCAGATAAGAAGAGGCGTGAGAAGATCTTCAATGTTGGGGATTTAGTGTTGGTGTATCTTAGGAAGGAGAGATTTCCTATTGGTACCTTCAAGTATAGGCCATTTTAGATTACTAAGAAGATCAACAACAATGCTTATGTGGTTGCTCTTCCTCCAGACATGAGCATTTCTTCTACCTTCAATGTTGCTGACTTATATGATTATCATCCTCTTGATGAACCGGATAGTGGGAACTCGGGGTCGAGTTCTTTTCAAGTGGGAGGGACTGATGTAGAACAGACAGCACATGCCTTCCTATAGCAGCAAGGGCGTAGGAAGTCACAACGCAATATCAAAGAGGGGTGCCAGTAGGGGCCATCAGAGGTAACAGTGTCGGAATTGCATGAAATTTGGCAGGTTGAAGGGAAACGGCGTTCTAATCCAGATTCATTATGAATGTCGCCAAATTTTAGGCAAATTCCTTCGTTAAGGCCCCGAAAAAAGTGTTTTTGCTATTTATAGTAATATTTGTTTTCCTTAAGAACTTTTAGTTTAAAAGTCAGAATAAGGTCCCGTCTGTTTTGGGACGACCTTTAAGGTCAGTAGTTTATGATTCTGAATTTAACTCAATTTTTCCATTTTTGGTAAAATTCGGTAATTTTGTCACCTAATCGCTTAATTAGTGCGAATTAAGGTTTTAAACGTTTTTGCTCAGTATTTATATGTTTTGTAGCCATCAGAGGTAAGAGAGACTATTATCAATAAACCCAGACATTTTGTCAAATTTTCTTCTGGTGGATTCCAGTTTTATCTCCTTGTGGATTCAGGGAAACCCCTCGTGGATTCGAGGTTTACTACCAGAAACTAACAGTTTAGTTTCTGTTCTATCAAGAGAGCATCGTGTGTGCTTTTCTTCAGGCTTCTGCAGCATCAGTTCCAAAAGTTGTAAATATGAATAATAATTATAAGACAAATCGAGGATAGACAATTTGTAGAGCAATGAAATTTCTGATGGAATTTGACCATGAAAGAAGGAATAAGAGAGGTTGAGATAGGTCAGCGTGGAAAGATTGCCTATAGTAGATGGTATCCGAGAGTAATTGAAGAAATTGTAGCTGAGGTCAAGTTGCCGAAGGTTCATAAGACGGAAAAGGCTGCTGCTAGAGTTGATGGAACCATAGAGGCAACTGCTGCCGAGGTTAAGGCCAATCACATAACCACTGCCCTCGTCACAGTCAACTCCATCCCATGAGCAACAGCTGCTATTTTCTCCTTCAAGCGTCCATGATGCAACTTTAGGATAATCATCAGGACCTCCACAGGTGGAGGAGTTGACAATAAAGCTTTCCTTGAATTACAACAAGGTAGAGCTCTCATCAATGCGACACAATGGACGAATAGAAGATGAAGAGTAAGCGGGATGAAAAAGTGAGCTCAAGAACATGAAGCAATATATTAATGCTAGCCTTATAATGTCTTTAAGTTATCTAGTAGTAGTATCTTTTATGTGTTTACAACTCCTGGATTAGCAAGGAAATGAATGCGTTGATCATTTATAGACAAATGGAATGAAATATGCAATGGCATGCGTACAAGATTAGGTGGACTCCAGCTAGTAGCTGTACCTTTGATACTTTAGGTCAAGTTGTCCCCGTCAATTATGGCATTGACGCGGCATGTATACGGTGCAATCCTCATCTTTTAGTAGAAGTTTCTATCTTTCTCTTTCAGTATTATATATGGCATTTAGGAATTTAGGATACGGGAATTATGATTTTTTTTAAACACCACAACCAGTTTTCCATACCCTGATTGGAGGGGATTCTCCAAGTTGCACTAGTTGGATCTACAACTTAAAAGGAAATATTATTCAATAACAAAATCAATTAAATTATAAGTAGAGGAATTGAAATCCCATATCTCGGGAAATTATTGTATACTTCCGGAGTACCATAAATATATATTCCCTCATCTCACATGAATGGTAGGTCCCACTAATTAAATTAATGGTGGGACCCACCATTCATGTTTAGTGGAGAGTACGCATTTATAGTACTTCGGAAGTACCTAATAATTTTTCCCATATTTCTTATTCAATACATTATTGTATTTATTTTAAAAAAATTACAAGTAATAGACTAATATACTACAACCCGGCTTCGATCTATGCCAGCCAACCTCCAACTTCGTTTATTATGTGCCAGGAAATAAACTAATTGTTGGAATGCAGGATTTCTACGGCTATGAAAAATCCACCCAACACCTAACATTATAAAGCTCGTTGATTTGTGAAACAATATTTTTTTTTTTCTCCATAACAAAGAATATATTAATTTTGAGATCATGTTATTACACATAAACAATTTTACACAGTCTAAAAGACAACTAAAATTGTAACTTAGTTAAATTCAAGATACCTGAGTAGAAAATCGTGATTAAATTATTTTTAAATTGTGTGTATAGTTGTGTAAAATAATTTGTGTGCATTAAATATTACCCATATTGGAAAGCCAACCAGCTAGCAACAACATACCATCGAGAAACAAATACAATTTACAAAAGACCTAGATTTGAAAAAGAAAACAACGGTCAAGTGAGATTAGCAACTTTTAGTTTGTGAATCACATCAGCAAGTAAATGTATCCTTCCTATAAAGAAAGGAGTGTAAGTTATTCTTTAACGTCCATTTTGAGCTCATTCAATTAACCAAAAGAAAAGGTCATTAAACCCATTCAAGCGCAACATACGCTTATCGTAGATCACGACGTGTCTCCATAAATTGTGGGGTTGACATGGCATACTGTCCTGTATCATGAAAAATTCTTAGATAGTCCTGAAGTATAGTGAAATGGTGGTCCTTCCTCTCACATTCATGGTGAACCCCACCATGAATTTAATGAGCAGACCTCATCATAAATGTGAGAGGAGGGAGCACAATTCTTCGTGCTCCGGGAGTATCTAAGAATTACTCTTGTATCATTACTCACTAGTCCAAGTTTTTGTCTTTTTTATCCTTTTAAGTATCTCACATGTTGGAATTTAAAAGGACTTTTGATTTCTTTCCCTTCTCAAGAGGAAATCAGAAAGTCTTATTATTTCACCTACATTTTCATTCAGGCCCACTTGAATAATCGGTTCTGTTTCTCAAAAAAAAAAAAAAAAAAAAAGAATAATCGGTTCTAGGTAGTCTAAGGGGAATATATAGTAAACTTACTAAAAACCCTGAATTCCTTTCAAATAGAAATAAAGCACCAGCAATTAGCGATTCCACAACGATATATTATTCCACACTTTCACAGTTAGTTCTTTTTCTTCTTTACCACACACTTTCCTCTCAACCCAAACACAACCACAGATTCAAATCCAATAAACCCAATTCCCTATCACATTTTCCTACCACCAAATACCACATGAGAAAAAAGTCCCCCCCAACCAAACAAATAATAAATCATATTACTAAATCAAGCTTTGCAACCAAAATAGAAAAAACAAAAGAGGAGAATATTTGATTTAACCATTCCATTGCATCAAATGGGAAAGTAAGTATAAATCCAATTCAACCCATTCCACACTCACATTTCCACCAACCAAACAGACCCACATACGAAAAAAGCACCCAAATACAAAATAAATAAACAAAATCAATGATATAAACAGCACAGCCCTCATCCAAAACAATATGTACAAAATGAGAACGGTCTCTATTCAAAATTAGACAAATTATCCTACCACAGAGAACAAATTTCAAACCAAAAAACAAAAAAACAAAAAGGAAAAAAAATTAACATCCAAGTAGAAAAATTAACATCAAGCATTTAGAAACAAAAATTCATGAACAGTTCCACAACAAGAGCTTGAAGAAAGTCAAAACATACTGAAGTGAAATCCAATTCTTTATAGCTTCAGACACTAGTCTCTTCCTATAAAACAAAAGGTCACAAAATTGAATTTCATTAAAAAAAAAAAAAACCTCAGATATTAGTTTTTTGGGTAATAATCAGTCATAACCAAAAAGAGAAGAAGATTAGCAAAAAAATATAAGAAATGAATAACAAAAAAAAAAAAAAAAAAAAAAGGAAGACCTGAATTGGTGAATGGAAGCGAAGGGTCACCGAAGGGAAGCCGAATCGGTGCTTGGAAGCGAACCGGCGCTGGGTGCGTCACCGATGCGCCGCTGAAGCGATGCTTGGATCGTCGCGAGTGCGACGCTGGGATCGTCGCCTTCGCGTTGCCGAAGCGTTGCCGATGGGCTGCTAAAGCGACGCTGAGAGCGACGCTTGGATCGTCGCCTTCGCGTCGCCGGTGGGCCGCTAAAGCGACGCTTGGATCGTCGCCTTCGCGTCGCCGGTGGGCTGCTGAAGCGACGTTGAGCGCAACGCTTGGATCGTCACCTTCGCCGTCGCCGAAGCATCGTCGGTGGGTCGCTGAAGCGACGCTGAGCGCGATGCTTGGTGTGTCGCCTTCACATCTCCGGCTTGATTATCTGGCTGAATCGGAAGTGAAGGTTGTGGGTATGTGAGGGAAAGACTGAAGAAATTGATATAAGTGAAAAAAATGAAAAAATAAAAAGGGGCTGAAGCATATAACTGATATAATTGTTATCACTGACACCTTTAGCGACGAACTTCATATTTCATCACTAAAGGTGTTAGTGATAACGTACTCATACTTATGTTTTAGTGACGAAATTCATATTTCGTTTCGTCACTAACAAATCTATTATTATTTTTAGTGACGAAATTAATATTTCGTCACTAAAGCATATTTTTAGTGACGAAATGTTATTTCGTCGCTAAAAATATATAAGTGCAAAACCTTTTTTTTTTTAGTGATGACTATTTTTCATCACTAATACTTACTTATAGCGACGAAAGTATTTTCGTCACTAAAACTATCCACAGCAACGAAATATTTCATCACTAAAAATTTCAACTTTTAGCGACGAAATATTTCGTCACTATAGATTAATTAAGTTGGCGCCAAAGTTTCCTCCGTGGTGCTTATTTTTAGATTACATTTAGCAATGAAATTTATTTTCATCATATTAAATGTAATAATTTTTTTCATTATTAGTGACAAAATTCATATTTCGTCACTAAAGCTGTATTTTTAGTGACGAAAAATATTTACTCACTAATTTTCGTCACTAAAAGTACATTTTGTTGTAGTGTTGCTCTAAAAAATCCATAAGGAAGAGGATAGGGTAGTGTGTGGATCTAGTTGGTAGAGGTTGAGAGAGGAGGAGACATGGGATGACGATATGGAATTAGGAAGAGATGATGTTTTACTTTCATAGTCTTTATCGTTGGACTCCTTGGTTCTGGTTGTGAGATTAGAAGAGCTCCAGACTCTATTGAGATCACCCATAAAAGTGTGCAGGTGAGATGTTCTTGCTTAGGCCAATGAGTATTATTATTGTGGTTTTCTTGGCTTCCATGTTAAATGTTAATGCATCATTTATTTGGGCACAAAAATTAGAAAATTTAGATAAGATACATGTCAACAAAATTGGAGTCCAATTTATAATCTCCATAAAAGTGTGCAGCTAAGATGTTCTTGCTTAGGCAATGAGCATTATCATTGTGGTTTTCTTGGCTTCCGTATTTAATGTTAATGCATCATTTTATTTGGGCACAAAAATTAGAAAATTTAGATAAGATACATGACACAAAATTGAAGTCAAATTTATAATTTAATAAAATTTTTTTTTGAGTTTTAGGTAGGACAAGTGGCACAAAATTGAGAATCCAATTGAAATGTAATTGGATTTTCTCTTTGCTTCATCTATTATTATATACTAGCCGCGAACTCGCGTTTTACACGTGATAATTATTTTTATGGTGGTTTTATTATTTTTTTAAAACTAATTTAATAAAGAGTAATGTATTTCATAATTATATTTTATTTATTATAATAATAATTATAAATGTAATATAGGAACAATCATAAATCATAAATATAAATTTTGTCGTACTAAAATGAAAACAATATAATTTTTCTCAAAATTCAAAAGGCAAGTTAACGAAAATATTTATTTTTAAATAAAATTATTTATAACATTTTGTAAATCATTAAAAAGAATATAAAATTTGGAAATTATTCTTTTAGTTTTAACAAACTTTCTCAAACCTTATTTTTTCTGCCTACAATCCAAAACACTGAAAAAATTAACAAAAAAAAAATTAATAAAACCTAACTATGATTAATTGGACCAATTAGGAAAAAAATTTGTTGTTTATAATCTACTAAGGTTATTTTCTTTGCAGAAATTGTAATTTCGTCCTCCAAAACATACTATTAATAAAAATTATTAGCAAAATCTAAGAATTAAATTCTATATATGCATTATTATAAATGATAATAATAATAATAAATAATAATAATAATAATAAAAGTAAAATTGCAAAAGATAAAATTTGTCACTCATCCAATTATTTTTGTTTAGCTAACCTTTACTTTTTTCTAAATAAATGGCATTATAGAGTCCTTCCAATACAATTATTAAGAGTACTTTGTCCACCACAAATGATTAAAAAATAAACAAAAATTAGTAAAGTCTCATAGTTTAACATTTAAATTGAGTATCATAAAAAATCATGCTATGTAATAGAATAAATATCAAATTACAATAACTACAAATTATCCAAATCATGCTATGTAGTAGAATAATATTATATTTTATATGCTATATTTAATTCTTTATAACGCAATAGGATAACATTTAACAATCAAGAGAATTAAAAAAAAAAAAAACCCACAACAATTAAAAAAACAAAACTAAATCGCACTAACCTGAAGTAGATTAAAGAAATATAAAAAATTATCAACCTAAAGTGGAGATGCAAGAAAAATTATAAAAAAAAAAAAAAATCCACTAAAAATTGTGTGTGTTTAAGAGAGAGAGAGAGAGAGAGAGAGAGAGAGAGAGAACCTTTTTTTTTGTAAGGGAAAATTATGCATAGAATGAAAGAGAAAGTGACAAATTTATAGTAAGAGGGTGTGATAAGTAGAGAAAAAAAATAAAAGAAGATGAAGGGAAAGATGAAGAATGATATTAATGTAGAGGGTAGTGGGGAGATGAAAAGGTAAAGGAAGGAGAAAAGTTGGAGAAGTAGGGGGAGATGAAAGGATAAGGGAAGGAGAGAGATTGGAGAAGTGTAAATATTAAATAAAAAATATTAAAAATAATTATAAGAAAAATGAAAAGAAAAAGATAATGACGCAGATGCTGACGTGGCTCAACTTGAGCACAGCAGTATTAAATGCTACGTTTCAACTTTTAGTAATACATAGATATAGATTTGATTGAAGGGTGGAAAAGTGGAAGAATAAAAAATAGAAATGAAATGAAAAAATGGAGGGATAGATAATATTTTAATTTTATCTGAGTGTGTTTGGTTGGAGGGGTAGAAAAGTGGAGGGATAGAAAAGTTAATCACAAAAGTGACATAATACAATTATTAATTTATTTTAATTTATTTCTCTCTATTTATTTTTGTATATAAAAAATGTGATTAATTAAATTGGTTAAAAAAGAAGAAAAAAAAATTCCAAAGGAATTGTGGAACCTAGGATCCTCGACGTTGGTATTGTTCTTCCAAAGAAGAAGAAAAAGACAACGTTGGTATTTGCTATTTACTCAGGTAAATTTTGGATAGAAGAAGAAGAAAAGAAAAAAAAAAAAAAAAAAAAAAAAAAAGAAAGAAGGAAAAACAGAAAAGGTAAAGTTGGTTATAAAATACTAAAAATAGGAGCAACGACTGTTCCCAAAAAAGAAGAAGGCAACGGTTGGATCTCAACGTTAGAAGGAGAGGCAGATTTGTCCTCCTTTAAAGCCATATTTTCTCTCTCATTTTTTCTACCAATTGGAGAGATTGGTTTTTGGTAGACGTTGAGAGAAAATGGTTGGCTTTCCACCAATCCCTCTTATTTTCTTTCTTCAACCAAGCAATACAAAATGTCATTTTTTCCCCACATTTTCTTTCTCCAACTAAACAACCTGAAAAGTCATTTTCTCTGTAATTTTTTCCATCTTCTCTCAAATCACTCCACAAGTCCAAACAAATGATCCCCTTAGACTACCTAGAACCGATTANACCTTAGAGTTGTACTCATTTTGTAGTTTTACGATGGCCTCATTTTGTAACATGATGGACATTTGTGTAAAGAAAAACCTCTGAAGTTCCATGGTTGATAAAAGAAATTCTCTTCAACCTCTTTTTATAGAGAGATGGGTGTGCGTGTTTTATACATCCTTCATAGTTGTATATCACGAAGCAGGTCAATGAATTAGATTAGTACTACCGATTCCCAAAGCATAAGTATTTAATGTGTTATTAATTTCATTTCATTGGCTTCTGCACATGACAGCAAAATTAAAAAATAATAGAGTACACGTGTATAGTAAAATTAGACTCCAATTTCAGATTCTAATTAAATAATTGGAATGATGATATATGATAGTAAGAACAATAGCAAAATTCAAATAAAATTTCGGATTATTTTTTTTTTTTTTTTTTTTTTTTTTTTTTTTTAACTTTTTAAGCTACGAAAATTTCAATCACCAATAGAGATTGAAGATTCAAAAGCGTGAATGGATTTTTTGGATAAATATTGTCACCAAGGTTCATCTTTCTATGTAAAATATATATACTGCTAAGTTTTGTTAATAAAATTTTCTGGTTAATAATATAAATTTAAACTTAATTGAGCCTTTTAAACATGAATAAACTTATGATCAATAATATATCTATTCCCATGTGGTAGCACGGGGCTACATACTAGTAAAATCTAATTGTTATATTTATCCTCAAAATTTTCACAACTTTTAGAATTTCCCCCGATCTAAATAGAATTAAAAGGGTACTCATTCATACCTAAACTAAATATTTCTGAATTTGATTTCTAAATTTCTTCCCGTCAGCCTTTCTAACAAGATAGGTTATATAGTAGGTTCTTTTGAAATTACTAAGAAGCGGCTAAAACAGATTCTTGATGATATTATTATTCACCGTTGAATCAGGATTTGTATCTAGACGTTGGGCCTTGGATAATTTTATTGTTATTCACGAATGATCCATTTAATAAAGACTAAAAGGCCTTAAGGGACTTTTTGCAATAAAATGGAGCTGATAGTGGACATGTTCAGAGTTGGGCTATAAGGTGGTCTAACATGCTAGGCCGTGGGCTGGTTGTTGTGAGGTGGGCAAGCAGTGTTGTGCAAGGCAAAGCTGGTCTAGGTGGAGGAGTTGACAATAAAGCTTTCCTTGAATTGCATCAAGGCATAACTCTCGTCAATGCGACACAATGGACGAATAGAAGATGAAGAGTAAGCGGGACGAAAAAGTGAGCTCAAGAACATGAAGCAAGATATTAATGCTAGCCTCATATTGTTTGTATAAGTTATGTAGTTGTATCTTTTATGTGTTTACAACTCCTGGATTAGCAAAGGAAATGAATGCGTAGTTCATTTATAGACAAATGGAATGAAATATGCAATGGCATGCATACAAGATTGGGTGGACCCCACCAGCACCGGTAGCTGTACTTAGGAAGTCTCTGTGTTGGCCTCACTGTAGGTCAAGTTGTCACTCCCCGTCAATTATTGCATTTGAAGCAGCATGTATACGCACCACCCATTTTTTAGTAGAAATTTTCGTCTCTCTTTCAGTATTTGTATCTCGCATTTAGCCTTAGGAATACAGGATGAGAAATTACGATATTTTTAAGCACCATAACCAGTTTTCCATACCCTGATTGAAGTGCTGGATCTACGACTTAAAGAAAATTTAAGACCAAGACCAAGACTTTATAGTAACAAAATGAAAATCAATTAGATAATAGGTTGGAGATAGAATTTTTATTCGACAATAAAAATAAAATAAAATAAAAAAATTACAAGTAACATACTACAACCCTGGCTTTGTTCCATGCCAGCCTCTAGCTTCATTTTTGTGCCAGGAAATAAACTATTTGCTGTGTTAGAAATACTGAATTGAAGTATTGTATTTCATAATCAAGGAATATACATGTGATGCCTTTATATAGGAGGCATATGTGTGCGGTACAAGTAAGCATATGTGTGTGGTACAAGTAAAGTGTAGTACAAGTGTGCTATACAAGTAAACCAGCTGGGCCTAAAGCCTATAATATACATTAACAGCCCCCCTCAAGCTCAAGGTGGATGTGAGACCAGTTTGAGGTTGTCAACCAAATCACGAGTGCGTCCCTTAGGAAGTGCCTTGGTGAAGATATCTGCAAGTTGATCTTTGGAGGAGACGGAGAAAAGCTTGAGAGCACCATGGACAAGATGAGAACGGATAAAATGACAATCAATCTCGATGTGTTTAGTCCGTTCATGGAAGACGTCATTGTGAGCAATATGAATGGCACTCTGGTTGTCACAATAAAGGGGAGTAGCAGAGGATGTGGACACACCCAAATCCTTAAGAAGCCATCGTAACCAAAGGAGCTCAGATGTGATTTTTTTTTTTTTAACCTAACAAAGAATATATATATATATATTTTTTTTTTTTTTGGATCATGGGCTAAGTTTATTACACATAAATTGTTTTATGCAATCTAAAAAAAGAAAAAAGAAATTGTGACTTCACTTAAAATCACTACACCCAAGTTGGAAATCTTAATTAAGTTTGTTTATAGCAAATATTACGGCCAACCAGCAACAAGAAGAAGCAAATACAACTCAGAAAAGACCAAGATTCAAAAAAGAAAACAACAGTCAAGTGGAATAGCAGCTGTTAGTTTGTAATTGCAACCTTCCTAGAAAGAAAGGAGTGTAAGTTGTTATTTAGTGTCCATTTTGAGCTCATTTAACCCAAGAAAAGGGTCATCAAAATTGAATCCATTCATGTACATCTTACATTTACTATAGGTCGCGCCGTGTCTCTAGGTTCGACATGACATACTGTCCTGTGTCATTACATTAGTCAGAGTTTTTTGTCTTTGTTTTTTATCTTTAAAGTCTCTCACGTGTTGAAATTTAAAAGGACTTCTAATCTCTTTCCCTTCTAAAGTGGAAATTAGAAAATCTTATTTCACGCCAACATTTTCATTCAGGCCCCCTTCTTCTAAACCTGTTGGAATGGAATGTTCTGGGTATTCTAATTGTTATATTTGTCCAAACAATTCTCATAACTGGTCGATCTAAATAGAATTAAAAATGGTTCTCAATATTCATACCTAAACTCAATAATCCTGAAATTGATTTCTGAATTTCTTCCCATTAGCCTTTCTAACATGATAGGTAATATAGTACAGTGGGTTCTTTTGACAGATTCTTGATGATATTATTATTATTCACCCTTAAATAAGGATTTGTATCTGGACGCTGGGCCTTGGACAATTTTATTGTTATTCACGAATGATCCATTTGATTAAGACTAAAGGGCCTTAAGGGACCTTTTGCAATAAAAATGGACCTGATAGTGGACATGTTCTGAGTTGGGCTATATGATGGTCTAACATGCTGGGCCGTTGGCTGGTTGTTGTGCAGTGGGCAAGCAACGTTGTGAAAGGCAAAGCTGGTCTGTCTACCAATTAAGAGCGTATTTGTATGATGCTATACAAGTGAGGGCGATGTGATATTGGGCTTGTGTTGCATTGTTGGATCATGCCATACAAGTGTTGGGGGTGATATTCCAATTGCAGTCTGACAAATGTTGCTAATTTATGTGAGTATAGTGTTGGGCTACTCTCATGGGCTCTCAGACGGTGTCCAAGGCCTAATATATGGTGGGCTGGTAGCAAGACTAGGCTGTTAGGTAGAGAGTTAGGTTGTGTAGACTAAGGTAGAGATTTCGTATGGAGCAAAACCTTAATGTGGCGTTTGGTACGGGGGAATCCACATTATTTCTGGCATCCAGATTCCTAGGAATCACATTCCTAAGAATGTAGCTATTCCTATGTTTAGTTTATTTTCAGGAATCTTAAATGAATTATTTATTTTTCCAATTTTATCCTTAGATTTGAATGTGAACTACCAAGTCATTTAAAAAAAAAAGGTTAAAATTGTCAATTTATAAAACATACAATTTCCTTTAAGCTTGGGAATCTGGATTCCCACCTGTTTTAAAGGGAATTCACATTCCCACTGAAAGGGGTTTAAGGGAGGAATCCAGATTCCCCTGGCATCTGATTCCCTAGCATGATTTGCAACCAAACATGGGAATCTTTAAACATTCCTAGGAATCCTAAAACATTACCCTGTACCAAACGCCACATAAGTGTCTCTTTATTCACATATGTATTGTGTGCACTGAAAGACAACCAATGTAAAATTTACATCCAACATTTAGTAAAAATTACTAACTATATGTTGGGCGTTTTGGAGATTCCGAGATATCTCACTTGGTTTAACTCCAATTTGGATCCACGAGCAATCATTTTATAGGAAATTTTATTTTCTTTGATATGGACTCAAATTATTCCTAATCATGTGGTTAGATCTTGATCAATTTTAGATCAAGCTTGGTTTTACCATAGTCAAACTTGATCAAATTTGGAAAAAATATTTTAAAACTTAATTTTCTCTTTAATTTCCATTGAATCAAGAGATTGTAACTCTTCTTCAATCATGTTCTTAACATCCTTCTTCATTTGCATAATGCCTTGAAATTCTCAAAAACTTTGTTGAACATTAGCTGCAATTCTTGAAAATCTTATCATAGGTCATCTTTACACTTATCAAGATGACAGCTCTAATTTCATTTGTTAGGAACCTAGTGATCAACGTGTGGTTGCCTCTAAGTTGAACTAGAGAGGTGGACTATGGAGAGAATAATGCAATAACTAAGATTGACGAGGAAAAAAAAAAAAGATGTTGGAATTAGCAATTCCTAATAATGCGTTAGTGTTATTATTGGCAGTATTGCTAATAACAGAGCTGGTGCAATTCCTAAAGTTGTGGCCAGTGAGGCCACATTGGGAGCACTTTCTTTCCCCACCATTGTTCTCTCTAGCAAGAACAACCGAACCCCTTAACAACTGCTGCAACTCTCTTTCAAAATCTTATTACAATGTGCCTATTACATGGTGAGAGGGTTATATATATAGATGGAGTGGCCACCGGGTGGAGAGGGTTAGAAATTCTGATTTACTGTAGTTTTATTATTTGATTTTCTTATTTTTTTTAAGATTCTCATTCTTTTATACTGTAATTTTAACATGTTTAATTCTTATTCTTGTTGTAAAAATGCATTTCATAATTACTACTAATTTTTTAAATTTTTTTATAATTATTAGCTTCATCACACGTGGGAAGCTTTTTTTTTTTTTTTTAATTTCATAATTTTTCATTCATTCCAATTTAAAGTAAGTGTGCCTCTCACGTGCCTGCCTTTTGCGGCTTGCCAGTCGCGATCCACCCGCGAGCCCTAGCCGCGAGACTCTGTTTTTCTTGCACACTCTTGAGTTTTTCTTCACATCTTCTCACATACTACCCTTACAATTTTCCCACCTAAATACAGGGTTGCTAAGTGCTAAACTACAAGCAAATTGGTCACGGAATAAAGCCAATTAAATGGTTGATTAAATTCAACCTTACATCTAATAGTAAAGATAAAATACACGCTATGTTGTTACCTAAAATCAGTTTAAATAATTTTTATTTTACTACCATATGAAATAGAATTCAACAATTAAAAAAATGTGGCAAAAATCAAATTTTTAATTACCATGGAAGGAATCTGACAATAACTTGGAGCACCACATACAGAGGCTGGAATTTGAGCAAGTGGTGGAATGTCCAACGCCAAAGATTCAGAGCTGCTTTCAGCAGCACTTTTCTTAGTTTGTGAAACTTGGCAATCCTTAGGAGCAGACGGAGAGATTTCCGCTTCATTCTGCAGAGTCAAGTCAAACACACTCGGTCTACGTTTCATCTTATTAGTTTCAACCTGTCCCAAGAAATATTTCTGTGCATGACTAGCAATCTAGGCTGGTGTTTTGGTGATCACAAACTTCTGTGAAATTTCTATCCAATCATGTTTCCCAAGCTGGTTTAGACCAATTAGAAATAATTTGTGCTCTTTCTCAGTCCATCGCTTCCCTGAAACAAACAGCAAATTAAGTACATTAAAAACTGCTAATTAATAATTCGTATGTCCAATGCTAACTTCTTTCCAGCAAACAACATATTTGACAGAATGTTTTTACTTCCATAAGAAAACACAAGATTTTTTTACTTTCTATAAACTAAAACTAAAAGCAGTTTTTTGACATAATATATACCTTTCATTTTCTGATCAACAGCAATGCTTGGATTTCTAACAACTTGACTCTTGTTGTTCTCGACGTTGCATTAGTGTTATTATTGGCAGTATTGCTAATAACAGAGCTGGTGCAATTCCTAAAGTTGCGGCCAGTGAGGCCACATTGGGAGCACTTTCTTTCCCCACCATTGTTCTCTCTAGCAAGAACAACCGAACCCCTTAACAACTACTGCAACTCTCTTTCAAAATCTTATTACAATGTGCCTATTACATAGTGAGAGGGTTATATATATAGATGGAGTGGCCACCGGGTGGAGAGGGTTAGAAATTCTGATTTACTGTAGTTTTATTATTTGATATTCTTATTTTTTTAAAGATTCTCATGCTTTTATACTGTAATTTTAACATGTTTAATTCTTATTCTTGTTGTAAAAATGCATTTCATAATTACTACTAATTTTTTAAATTTTTTTATAATTATTAGCTTCATCACACGTGAGAAGCTTTTTTTTTTTTTTTTTTTTTAATTTATAATTCATTTCATTTTTAAAATTCATTTCCATATATATATTAAATATAACATGAAATATTTTTAAATAAATATATATATATATAATAATCTATATATATATAAATAAAAGTTTACACATTTCTTATCTATAATACTATTTAAGAGGTTTTCTCTATTTGGATTATTCACATTTTATATTTAAAATAATCTCAAATTCATCTATTGTATAGCTTAAATCATAGCATTAGGCATGTAAAATAGTCATTTAAAAACTCCTAATTTTTAGCTAAATTAAAAAAAAAAAAAAAAAAATCTCTCACATCCACATTTCTCTCTCACATTAGTTGTTAAGTACTAATACAACTTCTTTTTTGAAAAAAAAAAAAAAATGCTTTTTTTTTTCCCCAACAAACTTACCTTTTTTCCTAATTGCCAAAATGAAATGACCGCAAGTTTTTATCACTATACCTTTTTTTTTTTTTTTTTTTTTTCGAAATTACAATATTGGTCCCTCAAGTTTACCTTGTGTGTGTAATTGATCCCTCAAGTTTAAAGTGGCACAATTAGTCCCTCAAGTTTTAAAACGGAGTTATATTGGTCATTTTACTAACTGCCATTAATGTTATTATTTATGTGGCTAATGGAATAATAACTTGGTACTTTTGTAATGACATAACTTTTTTTTCATAAAGAATGAAAAAAATTTCATTTTAATTTTAGATAATTTTATTTTTTTGTCACTGAGTCACATGACTCTCACCGCGTAGATAGCGTAGTTCGTAATCTTTATTTGAGTTTACAGTAACACACACAAGGCTCATCCATTCACAAATACGAGTACCATTCAATATGTCAGGCTTAAATCTAAGGGCTATATGCAGTAATACTCTGTTTTCATTTGGGTTTTGATGGCATTAAGCTCATCTTGCTCTTATAGTATTGGGTTTGGTGGCATTTGAGTGGATACGGACATCTAACCCCTCGCTACTAGCGAGGGTATATCACATAGTCTCATATGCGTAGATCACTTGAATTCTATGATTAATAATAATAACAACGATGATAGTGATGATAAAATAAGTTAGTCACAATAATTTGTAAAAATCAGATAATGATATTTTACAAAGTTAAACACAAACCCATGAAAATATAGTAGTGCAAAGTCTATAGTAAGGATTTAGTCACAACAACAGTTTGTAAAAATATTATAAAATAGTTTGTATCTATAGCTTACTCAACATAAAAAAGAGAAAAATATAGTAGTGCAAGAATTAGCGGATACAAATTTGAATGCATGTGCAAGATATTAACTAAGCAATTTTAGTTGCAACATTTCATTTCTTTTATCTTTGCCATTTTTGCTGCCTTATTCCAAAAGAGTTCACAAGTCAATCAAGCTTCCTAGTGCTCATTATGTGGCCAATAACTAGTCCAATTATATATATTTTTTATACAATATAAAAATTATACTCTAGTATAATCTAAGTGTATATGTGTATAAAAGCTTCTTTCTGGAGACTTGAACCCCAACCCTTACCCTCCACACTCCACAAGCCACAAGCGCTTATACTTGTGGAGTGACCATCGCACCAAGGGTGTGCAGTGGTATAACCAATTTAGTTATAAAACCTTTCATATTCAATCACAACAAATTTTCAATATATACGTATATAGTGCACCCCTCATTTTAGTAGAAGTTTTATCTTTCTCCTTCGGTATCATATTTGGCATTTAGGAAATTAGGAGGGGAATTACAATTTTTTTAAGGAGTTTAACTTACCTCCAGTACTTTTTTAACTGGACATGTCTTTTTGTTCTAAATATATAATGGCAAGTAGTAGCGGATTTTAATCTCTATCTTTTATTTAATTAGTAAATGATGTGACATTTTCTCATTAATATAAAAAGAGATTCTAGCTAAAAAAGTACTAAAAATAAGCCAACCCTTTTTAAGCACCATATATAACCAATTTTCCATACTCTTACTAGAGGGGATTCTCTAGGTTGCACTAGCTGGTCGATCTACAACTTAAAGAAAATATTATTCAATAACATAATCAATTAAATTATAAATGGGGAGGAGTGAAACCCCATATCTCTTATTCGATATCAAAAAAAATCTTAATTTTGGTATAAATTTGAAATAATTGTATTTATTACAAATATATATATATATATATATACACACACAAGTAATATGCTACAACCCGGCTTTGTTCTATGCCAACCTCCTGTCCGGAATGTAGGATTTCTTCATTCCGCTAATACCTAACAATATAAAGCTCGTTGATTTGTGAAAATAGTTTTTTTTTTTTTTTTTTTCCAAACAAAGAATATATTTATTTTAGGATCTAGGCTATGTTTATGACACATAAATTGTTTTACATAATTTTACACATAGTCCAAAAAACAACTGAAATTGTAACTTAAAGTTGCGATAGCCAAGTTGAAAATCTTGATTAAGCTATTTTTTGGGTTGTGTACAAAACCATATAAAACAATTTGTATGTAACAAATATTACCCCTATTGAAAAGCCAGTCAGCAAAAAAAAAAAAAAAAAACATTGAGAAACAAATACAACTTAGAAAAGAACAAGATTCGAAAATGAAAACATCTGTCAAGTGGGATTGATAGCTTTTAGTTTGTGAATCACCTTAGCAAGTAAATGTATCCTTCCTAGAAAGAAGTGTAAGTTGTGTTGGAGAAATTACCAATAAAATGATAATTTGGTTACAATAAAAATATAAATATAAATGAACAATGTCAGACTAAGGCACAAAAATCTCGCTCTCTTTAAGAAGATTCAAGCTTTGAGTAAAAGGATTGATGCTCCTTTGGGTCCTTTAGAGATTGAAGCTAAGGCTTTTGAAGTTGGTTTGCAGTTCGCTAAGGATGTGGGAATCCATGATCTGATTTTGGAGGGAGACTTTCTTGTAATGCATCATGCTCTAGTTGGCATTTCTCCCTCCCCTACTTCAGTTGCTGCTATTATTTATGGGATTGGAGCTGCATCTCAAAAATCCCAAAATGTTAGCTTCTCACATGTACGTAGGCAAGGAAATAGTGTAGCTCATCTCTTAGCAAAACATGATGTTGGCATTGTAGATTTTTCAGTTTGGATGGAAGAGATTCATTGCTTTTTAACGCAAGCTCTTCATCATGAAGTAATTTTTTCTATTATTTAATGAAGTTTCTAGTTTTCTTATCCAAAAAAAAAAGTCAAACACACTCGATCTCCGTTTCAATTTATTAGTTCCAACTTGTCTCAGTAAATATTTATGTGCATGACTACCAATTTGGGCTGGGGTTTTGGTGGTCTCAAACTTATGTGAGATTTCTTTCCAATCATGTTTCCCAAGTTGGTTTAGACCAATTAGAAATAATTTGTGCTCTTCCTTAATTAGTCCATCACTTCCCTAAAACAAATAGCAAAATAAGGACATTAGAAACTGCTAATTAATAATTCATATGTCCAATGCTAACTTTTGTTCAACAAACAACATACTAACACAATGTTTTTACTTGCATAAAAAAGAAGACACAAAGATTTTTTTTTTTAATTCTATAAACTAAAACGAAAAGCAATTTTTTGACATAATATACACCTTTCATTTTTTGATCAACAACAATGCTTGGCTCTCTAACAACTTGACTGTTGTTGTTCTCAACATTTCCAACAACTTCAGTAACATTATTTTGTAAATAAACACCAAAAATTTTGATGCCCCCGGCTGCATCAATGTTAATATTAGCAAAGCACTTACTTTATTATTAGCCACTATAGGTCCCTCAATTTTTTTTTTGGGGGGTTGGGCTATAGCAACATTTTATAAACGCCACTATAGTTGCATTTATTAAATGTTGCTATAGGTCCCTCAAAACCCCCTTTTTTTTTCTTTTCTTTTTTTCTTTTTTTCTTTATTAGAGTTAGGCTATAGTAGTGTTTATTAAATGCTACTATAGGTCCCTCTAATTTTTTTTTTTGGGCTGGGCTATAGTAGCATTTTACAAGCGCCACTGTATGCCCTTGTACGACAAGGGCCTAGAGTGGTGTTTATTAAACGTTGCTATAGGCCTCTTTTTTAAATTTTTTTATAAGTCCTTAATAAAATAAAATAAAATAAAATAAAATAAAAAAACCCACAATAAAAAGTGCCTATTGTGGCGTTTACTAAATGCTACTATAGGACTCTCAATTTTTTTCTAGGGTTGGGCTATAGCAGCATTTTACAAACACAACTATAGGCCCATGTAAGACAAGGGCCTATAGTGGCGTTTATTAAATGCTACTATATGTCCCTTAATTCTTTTTTTTTTTTTTTAGGTGGACCATAGTGGTGTTTGGTAAACGCTACTATAGGTGGCTTTTTTTTTCTTTTCTTTTTTCTTTTTTTTGGGTAGTGATAGCTACTACTAAAACACTCTTTGTTTTAAACTCTTCTTAGTGTAAGCCTATAAGAGTAATATCGGGATAGTGTTTGCACATAGTATAGTGAGACTTAGGGTAGTAAATATAAGGATTTAGGAGTAATGGGTAATCAGAACCACTTAAAATCAAAAGAGAGAAGCGGTGAGTCATTGGGTCTGAATTCTAAATTCCTCTTTCCTGTCTGAAAAGGACTATGTGAGAGATAAAAATAAGGAAGTAGTTGTAAAACTATAATGTAAATGAAGGTGGTGAAGGGAATTAGGATATAGGGAATTGGATCAGACTTAGCCAACACTGAATTGAAAATTTGGGCAAAGACTTAAATGTATTTTTCCTTCTTCTTGTGATTTGGGTATTTTTGGGGAAGATGGAGTGAGTGTGACCATCAGGTAGAGATGGTAAAAAATTGTGACTTGCGTTGCGTGTAGTTAATAAGTTATTAACTTTTGTTTTATAATTGTATTTTTAAGATTCTCATTTTTTTTTTCATTTAAATTTTAACATATTTAATTATATTTTCTTGTCTTAATTTGAAAATACACTTCGTAGTCATCAAAACTTTTATGTCTTTTTTAGTAAAATATTATTACTTATAAAACGATTATACATTTATATTTATGTTTTTATTTTTATAATTATAATTAAAACATAAAATTATTTATAACATTTTTAATTTGATAATAAATTGGTTCAACTACAATCAAACCAAAAAACCAAGAACCAATCTCCATTCAAGTTTTATGTCAGATCCAATTTTTAAAACCATACTACTCTTGATGTTACTTAGCGAATAAAAAAAGTATAGCTATAGTTTAAGCTATAAATAATAGGTAGGCCTTAAACCCCAAGAGGGTTGGCCTAGTGAGATTTATGAAGTCATGAGTTCGAAACCTCTAACCAATAATGGGACCACCTTCAAGAGATTTTTTCATGTATTTAATGTGTGTGGGGTAGGGAGACCACACATACCCAAAGGAATAATTAGGTCCTCGGAGTGCTATAGAAACCCCCCATTAATAAATATATAAAAAATCAAAAAACTTGTAGGCATTAAGCTATATAAGTTATTGGGTTAGAATGGGTGAAACAGTGATGGTTTTTTAAGTCAATATGTGATGAATATTTATATTTAGTTTTTTATTTATAATTCGATAGTTTAGAGTTTGAATCATGTATGTCTTCATTGAAAATAGGTGTTAGTTAACTTACAAGACTCTTGACAACATGTATATGTAATTAGTCCTACTTGCTACTGTATTATCACAAATGTTGGATACTTTTTTATTTTATGTGGGCCATGTTAAAGAGTTTCCTTAGTACAATTGTTTAAACCATTTTAGTAAAGTTTTGACACTACTTTAATAAGAAATATATAAAATTGTCAAAAAATTTAATTTCTTTTTTTTTTTTCCATAAAAAATTTCTAAAAATATATTCTATACTAATGCTTTTAGGACATCCATTAACATTTCCCATTATGTGTGTGTGTGTGAGGGGGATTAAACAACGAAACATAAAAAAATTTTGGCCTTTGAATTTTAATTTTTCTGCTTCTTTTTTTCCTATTTCTTTTTAATCAATATAATTTGAATGGGAGTAAGAGTTATTGGTGACATTTCCATATAAATTCAATTTCTTATTGAAAATTTATGCATATTAATATATGCTAATGGATGCTTTCCTTCATTTTTTTTTTTAGTGGAAGTCTTAAGGGAAAATGAAATGCTA
The DNA here is from genome assembly GCF_002906115.3 of Quercus suber. Lineage (NCBI taxonomy): Eukaryota > Viridiplantae > Streptophyta > Magnoliopsida > Fagales > Fagaceae > Quercus > Quercus suber. The sequence goes on along the minus strand of NW_027069691.1, from coordinate 519,505 downwards.
AGCTATCTAACACCCAAATGCAAGTCAGGAAAATTAAAACCTTTGAGATTTGAGTTGTCCCATAACTCTGTAGGTTTCGTAATAGCAAAATGCCTATTGGAAATTCCCCAATTAACCCACAATTATGAAGAATAAGAGAAGTCATGGAAGACATATTTGCCAACTGATTTGGCATAGGAGAAAACAATAAATTATAAGACATGAGGGTAGACAACTTGTGGAGTAGTGAAACTTCTGATGGAATTTGACCAAGAAAGAAGCAATAAGACAAGTTGAGATATGTTAGCATGGAAAGATTGCCTATAGTATATAGATGGTATCTGGGAGTAATTGAAGTGATTGTATTTGTAGCTAAGGTCAAGTCCCCGGAGGTGAACAAGGTGGGAAAAGCCGCTACTAGAGTTGATGGAACCACATACACAAAGACAACTCTTGCTAAGCTCTAGGCCAATCCTATGAGCAACAACTGCTACTTTTGCCTTTAACATCCATGATGCAAACTTAGGCTAATCATTAGGACCTCCACAGGTGGAGTTGTTGATGATGAAAAATGGACAAATAGAAGGGAGACCTCTCATCATTGCGACAAAATTGATGAATAGAAGACAAGGGTTCAGTGAGATAAAAAAGCAAGAATAGGAAAAGTGAGCTCAAAAACATGAAGTAAGATGATCCTAGCCTCCTAGCGTCTTTTATGTTTTCAACTCTTCGAAATGATTGAGCCAAGATTTTATAGACCGTCAGGCAGATCTTCTTGCGCAATGTTATGTAGAAATGTCTTTTGGCATCAATTAGGAAAAATTTGCTGAATAGTAACTTTTTAGGGAAATTTTTGGTGAATAGCAAGCGTTCGAAGTTATTTAGTTATATAGTCTGTTTTATGGAACTCAAATTTGACAAACTCGAGTTTCAACCCAAAATCGACTTTACAAAACTCGTGGTCCAACTAGTATAACTTTGATGTGGAATTTAAAAAAATAAAAAAATAAAAAAAACACGTGGAACTCAAGAGTTTAGCAAACTCAAGTTCCATGCCATTAAAAAAATTTAGCCAAATGGATCTCCAGTTTAGTAAACTTGAGTTTCATTAGGACCTCCATAGGTGGAGTTCTTGAAGCTGCAAAAAATTTAAAAATGAATTCAATGAGAAAAGAATGGGAATGGGATCCAATTACACTTGCAATGAAAGAATAATAATTATTGCCTTGTCTGCTAACTTGGGATCTAGAAGGTGATGGTTATGATGGATCTAGAATAATAATTATCCAATTCCCCCATCTCTTCTCTTTGTCAATTCCCTCAACAAGTTTGTAGCAAGGAACTGGTAACCAAAAATCGAATATGCACTATGGCAAGTTTCTTAATTCTAAAACTAAAAGTATATATACTGATAAGGGGAATTTTTAATTGAAAAAAAATAAAATTTGATCTCCAAATACTCGTCAGCTCTATTATGCAAGCTGAAGGGTAAGCTGAAGATAGTAAGCCGAAGGTAGTAAGCTGAAGGGTAAGCTGAAGATAGTAAGCCGAAGGTAGTAAGCTGAAGGGTAAGCTGAAGGGTAAGCTGAAGGTAGTAAGCTGAAGGTAGTAAGCTAAAGGGTAAGCTGAAGACAGTAAGCTGAAGGTAGTAAGCTGAAGGGTAAGCTAAAGGGTAAGCTAAAGATAGTAAGCTGAAGGTAGTAAGCTGAAGGTAGTAAGCTGAAGGGTAAGCTGAAGATAGTAAGCTGAAGGTAGTAAGCTGAAGGTAGCAAGCTGAAGGGTAAGCTGAAAATATTAAGCTGAAGGTAGTAAGCTGAAGATAATAAGCTGAAGATAGTAAGCTGAAGGTAGCAAGCTGAAGGGTAAGCTGAAGGGTAAGCTGACGACCCTAAAGCTGACGACCCTAACGAGGTTGAAGGCAAAGCTAACGACCCTAAAGTTGACGACCCTAAAGCTGACGACCTTAACGAGGTCGTAGGCAAAGCTGACGACCCTAAAGCTGACGACCCTGACGAGGCAGTAGGCGAAGCTGACGACCCTGACGAGGGAGTAGGCAAAACTGATGACATTAACGAGGTCGTAGGCAAAGCTGACAACCCTGACGAGGGAGTAGGCAAAACTGACGACCCTAAAGCTGACGACCTTAACGAAGTCGTAGGCAAAACTGACGACCCTAAAGCTGACGACCTTAACGAAGTCGTAGGCAAAGCTGACGACCCTAAAGCTGACGACCCTAACGAGGTTGAAGGCAAAGCTGACGACCCTAAAACTGATGACCCTAAAGCTGACGACCCTAATGAGGGAGTAGGCAAAGCTGACGGCTCTAAAGCTGACGGCTCCAATGTATTCTTGACTTGATCACCACGCATGAATGATAAAAAGATGACTTGCTTTCCACGTTCAATATTAGAGTCCTATAAGGAAAGGATTCCGCAATCTACGCTCATAAGGATTCCTATAAGAAAAAGACTTCTACTCCAAGGAAGAGAGGTCTACCCTCTACTACTATAAAAACCCCAATACCCTCACAAGTCAAGGTACGCATAATTAACCCCTCTCTAGTACTCTAGAGTTGAAAGAAGTTCTAACTTGACCTTCGGAGGGTATTTGGCCGGCACCACACCGGTGCTCTCTGTGAGGTCCTCTCCTTTTTGCTGTGCAGGTGTTGTTTTTGAGCGTACAAGCGTCGTGCAACTCACTGGTGAGATTTTCGGCATCATCAGTTGGCGCCGTCTGTGGGAAACTCGTAATTAAGCCATACTATCGTTTCCCGGACTAAAGGGTTGCATGGTACTCACTCGCTCAATGGCGACTACTAATGACGTACAAGGAGAGGAACCACCCACGACTGCCCTCGAGAGACAAGTTCGGATCCTCAGTGCCGCCGTGGAGCGTCTCACCAAACAGAACCTCGACTTGGAAGAACAACTGCGCCAGAAGGGTGCAGCACTAAATGACCAACCAGAAGATCAGGAAGGGACTAGCGCTCCAAAAAGGAATCAGGAGAGACCTGAGGGCAGCCACGCCCCAAGCAGGCCGGATAGGCAGCACGTGAGCATGCCATCCCGAACGGATGCGACTCCACCACATATTGCCGCCGAGATGCAGGCAATGAGGGAACAGATGGAGGTCATGATGAACGCCCTCAAAGGGCGAGTCTCCAGTGATCTTGACGATCTAGTCAACCGTACCGACTCGCCCTTCACTGCGGCCGTGAACTCCTTCCCCTTACCCCACAAATTTCGTATGCCGCATATAGACAGTTACGACGGGGTGAAGGACCCTCTGGATCACCTAGAGACCTTCAAGACCTTGATGTACCTTCAAGAGGTAGCAGACGAAATCATGTGTAGGGCCTTCCCTACAACGCTGAAGGGCCCCGCAAGGGTATGGTTCAGCCGACTGACGCCGAACTCCATTAGCACTTTCAAGGAGCTAAGCACTCAGTTCACTACACACTTTATTGGGGGACACAGGTATAAGAAGTCCATGGCATGCTTGATGAGTATCAAGCAACGAGAGGACGAGACGCTGAGATCCTACATAACGCGTTTCAATAAGGAAGCGCTATC